>NW_018406817.1:335931-365016 GCF_002113885.1 Mizuhopecten yessoensis
AAAAAAAAGTGTAAAGATGATAACTAAGTGTTGAGTGATTTTCATGTTTTTGTATGGTATTTATGATCTATTTGAATGACACAGCTTTGCAAGCAAACAACGTAATGCGCGCTAACAAAGCTGTGTCATTCAAATAGATTATAAATATCATACAAAAACAGCTCAATACTTATATTTACGTTTTCTCTTCCTCTTTATGTTCTTTTTTAACTTATGATTTATATTTAAAATTAAAAATGCCCGCCTTATCGACAGTTCACACAATTTCGTTCAATAATTTGAACAGCGTATTGTCGCGTGCTCATTGGTAAACAAAGTAGTACTTTGAAATTTTAACAAACACTTCAATTGTATTCCACAATTCTGTATCAATAGAAATCTGAGCTGAAAGTTGGATTTTAAATTGTTCCGATTTTTCCCCGGAACAAATTTTGCACATGGATAAATACATTAAACACCGTGAATTAGACCTTGCCCCCACGAGGGAGTTATTTTTGGAAGTTAATGTGAAGAATCCAGACGTGAATTTATTTGTTGATGTATGGAAATCTGACTACAGTCGGTACATTCTATAACAGCCTCGTTATTTGACATGCCGTGATCAGAAACTGGGGAAACCGTGGCTGCGAGACGCGTGAAACTGATATCGTTTGAAGTGAGTGATCTTGTGACTGTAAATATAATGGTGCAATGCCATCGCATAAAGTTGATTATATGATAACAAAATCATATCATATAATAGGAAAATGACATCATGTAATGTGTAAACATGTCATATAATGCCAATATCGCATCACTTAATTACGAATGTCGTCATATAATGATGTTAACATATCATATAATGATGTTAACATATCATATAATTAAAGCGTTTAATATGGCGGCCATTTTTTTACAATCCAAAAAATATGAATAGCTCACTTGAAATTCCCAAAGCTTGGAAATTTGGACAAAAATGTGTACTTACAGTTTATGCAATATTTACCCCATTTAGATAATACAAACTGAAATTACTAAATATTATCTCAAATCACACATATCCCTATATTATCATATGGTGTGGCAACATTATATATTCCTTCTATGAGAAGATCAATTTATGATAGTGTAACTGCAACTGCTATTTGCCGTGTATAAATACATTGTCTGAGCAGTGCTGCTACGATTGCGTGACTACACGCTCGGAAAATAGTTCTTTAAAAACATTATATACTCCGACGATACTTAACCAGAAGTTATTTGTTTGTTGAAGTGTTTTACATCGGCTTCTCTACCGAGTAATTCGGTTATTTAGCAGACGAAACACATTAAGACAATCCACCTCTGTATATACGTACAGTTGACGATGACGGTGACGTCACTTGATGTTCGACTCCCGTTTCCGTTACTGGCCGTACACCTGTACACTCCCGTCTGACCACGTTGTATGTTGATGAGCTGGAGCTCTGACCCTGTTGATTGGGACTGTCCGTCCTTTGTCCAACTATAGGTACAGGCTGGGTTACAGTCAGACGAACACGTGACGGTAGATATAGTTTGTCCTTCTGTTAAAGTGTAGGATGTAGTTGGTGGTGACAGCCCTGCAGCTGATGGACCGTCTAGAATGATAAAATAGTCAATATATAAATTGTACTAGAAAATATTTGTTTTGTCCATTGTAGATATAATCCAATCTCATTCTTCATGGTATTCATACAAATGACCTTGTCTACATCTTATATGTGTTTGCTGTTAATCTGAATAGCACAAATCATATTGATTCTTGACATTTTGATATCTTAACTGAACTGTTCTGTAACAATATTTTTTCTTTTTGAAAATGCATAAGAATCACTTCTTATTATTACTTTACTACTGTGTAGTTTTCTCAGATTTATTTTTCCAAACGGACATTAACCATGTTATGTAAAAATTCAAACATTTAATTTGAAAAATATGGAGCACCAACTCCGGTAAACTGTTAAAATCCTACGTCATTTGAATGTTAATTCAACGTTAAACTACGTTTTAAGATATTCAACTTAAACATTATGAAACAATAATGTTTATTACTTTTACTTAAATTCAAGGTTAGTTTAACATTATTAAAGCGTTTAAGATATTTCAATATTATTTAGAAATACCTATGCTGTGAACATTGTTAATGTTAATTTTACGCTCTGTTCTATTATGGAAAAACATATAATGCCATACTAAAATAAGAATTTTAGGTTACATACAGATTAAAAACGACCTCATTATCAACGTTACAACCTTCACATAACGTGAATAACGCTTTTGAATTTTCTTTACGATGCAGCTTTTTTGTGTGTATTCAATTCCTCAGATATCAATTAAAGTTAATCCCATAACCTAAAGAAATCAGAAGCCTACCTTGAATAGCATATCTCTTACAGTTTCGTTGACTGAAACAGGCTTCCTAACAGTGCTGAATGCTGATATAACTTACACATCACAGAAACAGTTACAGTTGTAGTTGACTTCCCGGCAACATTTCCAGCAGTACATATGTACGTCCCGTGTTCTGATCTGTCAATTTGTCCCAGTGACAACACAGCTGAGGTAGTAAAGTTGGTGTTGTCAGGTTTTGTCCAGACAAAGGTACAGACAGGTCTACAGTCAGCTGTACAGGTGATGTCCGGTAACGTGTCCCCCTCAGTCCTGGTGTAGGTAGTGTCCGTTGGGGACAGTGTAACAGTGCCAGGACCGTCTACAATAAATTACAAACATTGTTTAATGGACAAGCAAGTTTTTCCAACAATGTAGAGAATATAAAGATGTCATTTTTCGAAGCAATCCACGTCATTATCAAGATATTGAAAAGTACACAGAAAAACACAGAACACTTACATTACATATAAACAAAATAGAGATATAATAGGATATAACTAATGTTAAAAATAATACAATGTACACTGACCGCTTCGTGGATGCTTTGTGTGTGCAAACGACGGCAAAGCAATTCTAACATACCATAGACTGAAGAGTAAAGAAAGGGTTTCAAGTATACTCTAGCATACACGTAAATTATTTAATGACAATGACTTATAGGTACATATATGGTAAGTATAATATCCCTGCGAAGTATTTAGTGGGTTGAGGGTAAGGCGTTACAGTGTACAGCTAAGTGACGAAATTAAGGTCGCACAATGGCCAAGGGTAAGACAGTAAGTTGAACTCCAGCCCTAAGTGATGTGACTCTCAACTATTGCCGATTTTCGGACATTTAGCGACCAGGCTATGGTTTCCCATGAGCTTTAGGTCAGTCACAGTCGTCCAAGTCATGTTCGAGACGTACAAGTATACCCCCGCATACGGCAAACTGAACTATCCATTTTATCTCTCTCGTCGAGAACACATTTTCCCACCAAAGAAAGAGGAAGTAAGATCACAGTCACATATATGCTTCAGTTTCTAGGCTTATTCAAAACACCGAGAAGACTAAGATAAAGATATAATAATAAAACAATGCAGAAAACGGGCAGACATTTCTGGAATCGGCAAAAATATGACAAAATCATACAGTGAATAGGAAAATTGAAAGGCGTATTTTTATGTTAAAACCGTAAGGACGAGACAAAAGACCTCTGCATGGTGCTGCCAGCCACAAAATATTGTAAACATTATCAAATTTGTATCCTTAACATTTATGGTAAATTTCATTATGCTGTAAATAATTATTTTTGAAAACTGTATGAGATCAGCAAGGCTAAAGAAAGGAATTTTTAAATGCAATAACGTCACAATTGCTCAAAAAATGGCAAACGAGCATAGTTCATGTATTCTGCTTTCGGTTTCATAATCACTACATACATCGACTTGCTTGGCCCTGTTGTCAGTTGGCCCGCCTCAAGTCCCAACATTCAATACTTCATAGTGTTTTTGAGATGCAATTCTATTAAATGTTATTACGTATCAAATGCTTTTCAAGGAAGTTAAATCAGAAAATAAAAAAACTAAGAAATTTCATAGAAATATTAGCGCGCACTATTGTACAATTTTCATTAGCTCTACGTCAGTTCAATCTTTTCTCTTATCTGTTCGGTCAGTTTGCATGGCAGTCATCTTATTCTTCTGATCAGTCTCAAATGTTAACATGCATAACTAAGGACCTATGGGAACCACATATCAAAGGAGGGGTGCCAATTTGGGCCTTCTGATGGCTATCACCGATACGTTTTATTTTTTGTATATACATACCTTTGGGTTATGCCATCATGATATGACATGAAATTAAGGTCAGCTTGGAGACCAGTCCTATATATGAGGGGGTAAAGTGGGGGACCAAAATCACAAATGATTTTTTACAAAATTACATGTTATGTTTTTTAAAGTTTCTTCATCATTTTGGTGTATTGCGTAACACTAAAGCTACAGGGCCGAAAAGAGTAGCACATGGGTGATAAGTAGGTCACTGTGTCCTTGTAATATATAGGCTTAATTATGTCAACAATTCTTCCTTTTTTGTGCCTAAATAAATATTAGAACCACACAATAATCTTACCAAATTGTATGAATAAGTATCTTAACCAAACCTGAAGAATTGCGTTCGAAAATAATCGGGAGGAGTAAAGTACTTGATATGAGGTAAAGATATGGCACTCCATGGTAGGTACTGTATGTACATATGAAATTTCAAATCCCAAATGGCGGCCTGGTGGCCATCTTGTTTTCATGAATACACCCTAATAGTAACAGTCACTACTAGAAAACTTGATGGTGACAAAATTGGGATAAAATCCGGTAATCCCTATGGTAGAAGAAGGATTTCAAAGGTTTTACCTCTATTTCCTCTATTCAGCCCCACCCCTCTGCCCCCAGGGGTGCCACACCCACCGTTTATACAAACGTTTCCATGGCCTAAGGATGCTTCCAACCCTTGGATGAAATCCCTCAATCTCAACACCCACCGTTTATACAAAAGAATTACACGTTATAAGGTGTCTCGCCTGTCCCCCCTTTGATTCCAATCTCAAAACAAAAATGTGTTTGGTTAAGGTTCAGGTTGTATTCAGATAACAATATAATATAAACATCTAAAATGAAAAAAAAAAACACTTATAAGTAAAGATTATTTTTAAATAAAGTATGAGTGATAAATCCATGTTTCATAATTGTTGTTTTTTAACACCCGCAGACCCGATATTCCTGTGATTTGTCCTAATTGACATCATCGGCCTTTTCCCAATTCATGCCCTGATACATATATATTTACAGTTGCTCTGTATTGTCACTATAAGGACACTACAAACATGAATTCATTTCCTACAAGACTATGAAAGCAAAACCACACAGCTAAACGCAAAAAAATGAACATTAATGAAGGTGCTGTCAAAGTCACTGGACCGTGAAATATAGGGCACGTTCAGCATATGATGCATGGTTTAAGATGCACTACGTCTTAAACAACTACAGTCCAAGTTTTTTTTAGTCCAACTCCTTCCCTTTTTGAGATACACCATGAAACACACAGCTAAACGCAAAAACTGAACATTGATGAAGATCCTGTCAAAGTCACTGAACTGCAAAATATAGGGCACATTCAGCAACTGATGCATGGATTCAGGTGAAGTATATAAGACGCATATATGGTCCATGTTTGGGTGGTCTAGCACTTATACGTTTTGGGAAACCAAGCTACACGCAAAACCTTAACGTTGACGCAGATGCCGTCGTCGCCGCCGGAGTCCCGACATCCCGACATTCGACGCAGGTGAAACACAAATTGAGTCTTCTTGGCCCAAGGATGCTCCAGACTAAATTATCATAAAATCCCTTTATCCCTATGTTAGAAGGCTTTTAATAGTTTACCTCTATTTCCCCTATTGGACCCCGCCCCTCTGCCCCAAGGGGGCAACACCCACCGTTTATACAAAATTTAGTACCATTGGCCCAAGATTGCTCCAGACCAAATTTAGTTAGAATACACTAAGCCGTTCAGGACTAATAGCATTTTAAAGGAAACTCTTATGGACGGAGGGAGGAACGGACGCTGCATCATGACATGAGCTCACTTGTCCTCCAGGTAGGTGTGCTTAAATGGAGAAAGATCTTTAATTTTTTTCCTCTCTTTCCCATATTGGGCCTCACATGCACACTTCTGCCGAAAAGGTGGGCCACAGCCTCAGTTGATAGAAAAATGATCCTTTTTCCTTAAGCATGCTTCAGACAAAATTTGGTTTAAATCCATTCAGTTGTACAGAAGGGGGAGGGCTACACCCTCCTTTTATACAAACCTGAGGCGCCTTTGTCCAAAGATGCATTCAGACACATTTTGTCAAAATCCTTCTATTTGGTTCCGCCCCTCTGCCTCGATTTTCATAAGCTCCGTTTATACAAATGATGCTCGAGGCCAAATTTTGTTAAAATCCTTTGAGCCTCTAAGAACAAGTAGCGTTTAAAAGGAAAACGTTGGCGGACGACGGACGCTGCGCCAGGACATAAGCTCACTTGGTCCTTCGGGCATGGTGAGCTAAAAAAACCTATTCAAATAAATTATTTTGCTAATGAAAAATATGATATTTATTGTCATTAAGCCAAATTTCTCTTTAGCCAACCCCTGGGATAGGTAAGGATCTTACTTTCTGATACTATTTGATTTCAATTTCATTATAATTTTTCCAACCAAGTTTGAATTATTTCTTGCTGAAAATGGACAAGATATATTCTGAAGTGTTATTTACCTATATAAACCAAGGAGAACAGGTGACCAAAGGGTAATATAACTAACCATTTATATAATTCACCTAAGGGCATTTCCATCCATACGGGAAACTTACATCTTGTACATCTGATTGCAGAGTTCTTTTGAATATAACTCATTTTCCCCTTTTTTGTCCAACCCTCTTATGTTTAAATACCGTCTAATTGCTATCTCATCACAATTATTCCAACAAAGCTTTAATTTCTTGCCGAGATTATAGACAAAATATACCAAAAGAGTTATTTACCTATATAAAGTATAGTAAACGTTTACCCTCTCCCAAAAGCAGAGTAGATGACCTGTTGGGTAAAGAAATTTACAATTTAGATAATGCACCTAACGACCTTTCTATCCATGAAGAGTATTTGTTAGTAAAATATCTGAGTCTGATGAAGAAGGTTTTAACTTTTCCCCATTTTCCCCATTTTTCCTATTTGGGCCCTAAGCGAGAACGGATGGCTCGGTGTAATGAAATAGAAAAACAGGTCAAGCCCATAATGGAATTTTCATCCATGCACAGCTTTTGCTTGTAGTACATCTGAGTCATAAGAAGACTTTTAAATTATTCGTATAATTTTCCTTTAGGGCCCCGCCCTGTCCCCTGGGAATGGGGCAGGAATCCCTATTTTCTACCCTCTTCCACCAGAATTGATTCTGACCACTTTTGAATATTTTGTGATGAAAATGGATAAAATAATTTGAGCCTTTTGCTCAGGGCACCTAAAACTAAACCAATCAATAGCATCACTCAAATGAAGTAGTTAATCAATGCATGTCAGATGAAACAGTCTTTACTAAATATTATTTGCTTATAGTCTGTCGTAGCATTACACTACAATTATATAACAATCGCTGCATATAAGTGCATATTTAGCACTCAAATCAGTGTGTTGCATATACATAGCATTGACTAATCACATAATACAAATGCTTGATACCGTATAGCACTATATTAAGAATAGTCAATATTTTAACACATACATTACATTTCAAATTTCCAATACAAAGATGTTAAAATCAGTACTTCAGTCTAACAGCATTTTTGTCATAATCTATCCCGAAGTATAGGTGCTTCACCAACAAATCTTGGACCATTGTTTCATCTTTGTTTTTCATTGAAATAAATGCATCAGATGCTGAATGAGTCCTACATTTACTGGTCCCGTGACTGTTAACACATTTTCATCAATGCCTTGATTTGGTTTTTGTATGTGTAATATATCTCATAAAGTTTTAAGTCTTAGACCTGCCAATCTTACAACAAAGAGATATCTAGGGCACTACACCTTATTTCATGCATCAGCTGCAGTCCAGATACTTTGTCAGCTTCCACATCAATATCAATATTTGCGTCTAGCTCTGTTTCTCTAAACGGATGCTGAGTTCTTTGATTTCTTGGTTCGGCATCTTTTTCACCTTTGTTAAATTGTTCATATTTTTAGGTTTAGCTATGATCTTTCAAAAACAAAACGTTCTACGAAACTTGGATGATATATTTATAATAAAAGTTTTAACGAGGTTGTTATACAATTTGAATAGTATAATTTCTTGAAATGTTGAATGCGGTTCAAACAAAAATGTATAACAATTTGTCGATGTATGATTTCCTGAGTATACAAAAACACACCCGCACAGTCCAAGGCCAATATTTCTAACTGATGTTACAATGCAGTATCATGTCGTAAAGTACAAATAGAGTAATAAGTCATCTGTCATTCATAGCAATCGGTCTTTGAGACCTAAGTCGTACCCCATCATAATACATGAGTTAATCTGACAACAACGATTCAAGCAAATTATACATGTCGACTTCAAAGGAAAAGCTTCGTAAATAGAACTTATGTTAGCTGACACAAATAAAGAGTTAATGATGCAAATAATTTACATTAAATAGTTCCAGGATATTAGAATTATGTCAATCGGTGGAATGAATTAAAGGAAAATTAAAGAGGTTGTAGTTTAAATTACGTCAAATAATGAATATAATGAGAAATTAAATTAAAGATCGAATTAAGCACTTAACTCGTTTTCTCTATGATAGATCGTCATCTCAATATTCAATACCTGCTTTAGATACTGGATATGTTTTCAGTATTATTTTCCAAATATCTTAATTGTGAAAAAAAAACGTTTTAGTATATTCAAAAGTTTGAAAACTGATTAAACACTTTCTGATTAAAATGCGACTTTTAATATGATTTGAATTTGATAGTTTGAAAATAAGTAAACATCAAAAGTTCCATCATCACCAATCATTAGTGTAATACGGAAGAGAATTAGTATAATACGGAAGAGTATTAGTGTAATACGGAAGAGCGTTAGGGCCATGTAGAAAAAGAAGATGTTTTTTCGTGTTTTTTCAAGGTACTAACCCGAAATTTCGACTTACTATTTCGAAATTTCAAGATAATAACTCGACAGTTCGCAAAATTTAGCTTTCTATTAAGCACATTATTACGAGATCATTTCTTGGCAATTACATGAACATTGACGCTGTGCACTTGATCATCGCAGAATACTTTTACCATCAATTGTCGTTTCGTGTTTAAAGATTTGAAATCGGAAGTTCTAATTCTTTTAACTTCTAAATAATCATTTAACTGCATGAACAGGTTTATTTTGAACGGGCAAAGGACTTGGGGCGTTATGGGTATTTTTTGCCTCATAAACACAGTAAAAATTTCAAACGGAATTTATTTACCAACTTTTGTTATAAACATCATATTTGTTAATTGGGGCTATCTTTCTTAGTGAAGATGCCCTACCATAGCAACAATATTGCGTTGCTATGCAGAAATTGCCAACATATGGTGTTTTTAAACAGCTAGCATGCAGAAAGTAAAAGCCTCCGCATGTGACAAAAAAATACTTTCTACGAATAAACACTGGTATGACAATGTTTAAGCTTGTCAAATATGTATTTGTTTGTTGCATGCGGCGGCTTTCAAAAATTGAAGAGCGTTTCAACCAAATAGTGCAAAACAGACGATATTCACGTATTTTATTACGAAAATGCGGGTTTATGTCTCTCTTTAAAATGCCATCTCTCCTAAACCAGTTGTAGAATAAATTTGAAATTTCACTCTCATATGTGCGTACCTCATTTATTCCAGATTACGAATATAACAACGTATTCTAAATCCCCGATGAGGCCAGAAATTACCCTTTACGCCCCAATTCCTTTGCTCCCAGTGGCGTTGTGATTTTGTTGGTTTTCAGCATTGTGTATCTTTAACCTTTAGGCCCACAAAATTGAAACCATCATGTTTAGCGGCTAAATAAACAAGAGGCCCAAGGGCCTTAGCGGTCACCTGAGTTATATCATAGGTACTGGTAGCTTTATTTTATTGTTGAAATGTGATGTGGAAATCAGCATGTAAACTAAGTGAAATACAATACTTGTCATGTCATCAAAGGATAAGAATTTTAAAATATTTGTAAATGTTCCCTTTGGGGCCCCGCTCTAACCCCTAGGGAGTGGGCAGGAATTCCAAGTTTACAATGTGATACCGTCATCCACCAAAGATGATTCTGACCAAGTAAAAATAATTTCCAACAGACAATTGTCAAAATATACCCAAAAGTGTTGTTTCCCTATATAAACTATAGAAAATTTTACCCCCTCCCCAAGGGAGAACGGATAGCTCGGGGGTCCTAAAATTTACAATTTCAATAAAGTCCCTGATGATCTTTCCATCAATGCAGAGAAAATGACTGTAATATCTCTGAGTCTTGAGAAGGACATTTTAGAAATATTGGCTAATTTTCCCTTTTGGGCCCCGCCCTGGCCCCTAGGGTTGGGGTTGGAATCCCATTTTTACAATTTAAAACCATCTTCCTCCTCCAAGGATAATTCTCACCAAGAAAAAATAATTTCCAACAGAAAATTGTCAAAATATACCCAAAAGTGTTGTTTCCCTATACAAGCTATGTAAATCTTTACCCCCTCCACAAGAGAGAATGGATAGCTCGGGGGTCCTGAAATTTACAATTTAAATAAAGCCCCTGATGATCTTTTAATCCATGCAGAGAAAATGACTGTAATACCTCTGAGTCTGGAGAAAAAGATTTTAGAAATATTGGCAAATTTTCCCCCTTTGAGCCCCGCCCTGGCCCCTAGGGTTGGGGTAGGAGTCCCAATTTCACAATTTAAAACCATCTTCCTCCTCCAAGTATAATTCTCACCAAGTAAAAATAATTTCCAACAGAAAATTGTCAAAATATACCCAAAAGCGTTGTTTCCCCTTTATGAACTATAGTAAACTTTACCCCCTCCCAAAGGGAGAACGGATAGCTCAGGGGTCCTGAAATTTACAATTTAAATAAGGTCCCTGATGATCTTTCCATCCATGCAGAGAACATGAATATAATATCTCTGAGTCTGGAGAAGAAGATTTTTGAAATATTGGCTAATTTTCCCTTTTGGGCCCCGCACTGGCCCCTAGGGTTGGGGTAGGAATCCCAATTTTACAATTTAAAACCATCTTTCTCCTCGAAGGATAATTCTCACCAGGTAAAAATAATTTCCGACAGAAAATTGTCAAAATATACCCAAAAGTGTTGTTCCCCTTTATAAACTATAGTAAACTTTACCCCCTCCCCAAGGGAGAACGGATAGCTCGGGGGTTCTGAAATTTACAATTTAAATAAAGCCCCTGATGATCTTTCAATCTATGCAGAGAAAATGACTGTAATACCTCTGAGTCTGGAGAAGAAGATTTTAGAAATATTGGCAAATTTTCCCCTTTGAGCCCCGCCCTGGCCCCTAGGGTTGGGGTAGGAGTCCCAATTTCACAATTTAAAACCATCTTCCTCCTCCAAGTATAATTCTCACCAAGTAAAAATAATTTCCAACAGTAAATTGTCAAAATATTCCCAAAAGTGTTGTTTCCCTATATAAACTATATAAACTTTACCCCCTCCCAAAGGGAGAACGGATAGCTCGGGGGTCCTGAAATTTACAATTTAAATAAAGCCCCTGATGATCTTTCAATCTATGCAGAGAAAATGACTGTAATACCTCTGAGTCTGGAGAAGAAGATTTTATAAATATTGGCTAATTTTCCCCTTTGAGCCCCGCCCTGGCCCCTAGGGTTGGGGTAGGAGTCCCAATTTCACAATTTAAACCCATCTTCCTCCTCCCAGGATAATTCTCACCACGTAAAAATAATTTCCAACAGTAAATTGTCAAAATATACCCAAAAGTGTTGTTTCCCTATATAAACTATAGTAAACTTAACCCCCTCCCAAAGGGAGAACGGATAGCTCGGGGGTCCTGAAATTTACAATTTAAATAAAGCCCCTGATGATATTTCCATCCATGCAGAGAAAATGACTGTAATACCTCTGATTCTGGAGAAGAAGATTTTTGAAATATTGGTTAATTTTCCCTTTTGGGCCCCGCCCTGGCCCCGAGGGTTGGGATAGGAATCCGAATTTTACAATTTGGTAGCCTCATCTACCAAGGATGATTCTGACCAAGTTTGAAAAAATTCCATCTACTGGTTCTTGAGAAGAAGTTGATAATGTAAAAAGTTTACACACGACGCACGACGCACGACGGACGACGACGGACGGAAAGTGATTGGAATAGGAGAGATAACAACCCATATCGAACTAGACTTAAATTTCCTTACAACCGACTATGGAGGAAACAGCAAAATCAAAAAATATATTTTCTAGACTTAAAGTAGACAGATGTTGGGACTACCTTCATAAAGTGATATTGAACAAGACGTAATATTCAGATACAGATACTCTTCACTAAACGTCAACTGAAACTTTTCCTGATTAACAATGTTGCAAATTGTATTTGTACTTAATACCAGGCAGCACACGGTACAATGTTTTTATTGGAATGTTGGAAACGGTCTATAGCACTATGTATATGGTGATGAGATATATATAAGACAGTTTTGAAGATCTATAGAACTTTGGAGACATGGCGTTGAGTTTTTGACAGTTTAAAATAACACGCTAAAATAAGCGTTGGAATAACAACTACGAGCACAAATTAATATTCTACATGAAGTCAGTTTAAAGAAAATCACTCATAGCAGAATTTATAATCAAAAAAGGAAGAAGAAGAAGATGTAATCGAATAACAGGTTTGAAAATGATTTATCAGTGTTTACCTTGAAAATGTTATTATTACATAAATGCCATTTGCCATCCTCCTTGTTGAAATGTGATAGGTATACTTTCTTTTTTTTTCTACGAATTAAGCTTTGATAACTTTGTTTATTGTTTAAACATTTGACAATATGCATTGTACGGAAACCCCGGCCCCAAACCCGGAGATCAAATCACTGGGATAAGAAATGATACAATTTCAAACTTCTGAATCAGGTAAAAAACAGTTTATTTGAAACTGGCCAAAATATACTTATGGAACAAAGTTAGATTAGATCGGTAACCAGAAGCACTCATGGTTATGTTACTTGCGTTGACAGCTGTAAGTGTAAATCAATATTAAATGACATCTTGTCTAATATCTATTATGATATGAACTATTATACGTATCCCCGTGTCACTGCCAATAGTTGTAGCTGAGCATTGGTAAATTCTGGGGCGTAACTATAGTTTTGGTAAATCATCCAGAAAAGAAAAGAGACATACCTTCATAGAAAGCCAAAGAGATCAAAAAAGAAAGAAAAAACATAAATTTGAGAAATCCAGCGATCGGGATCATGTCTCAATGCCTCTATTTGATAATGTGACAATAACACATACACAGGGAAATGCTGAAATTTGAGAACAGTGGGCCATTATCAGCAATCTTTAGTCCATATAAAAAGTAAGAGGGGGAGTTCTATGTAAAATTAAAAGAAAATTAGAACATAGAGGGGTCAATTTTAGTGTTGAGGGGTCAATGGCCTCCTGGCCGCCTCCATGATTATCCCTGCGGAAAGTAGAGATAACATAATATTAATTTGTGTGGAAATAAAAAAATACTTGCAATATATAGTATGATATGATATGTTATATTTGTTGTTATTTACTTTATCTGGAGACTGCATTAAAAATGTGAATCTTTGGTGTTGTGATTTTGTTCCTTCAATGAACGAGGAAAACATGTCACCGTATACGTACATATTATCTTAGTTACCAGGTTCTCACGGATTATGCAGGTCCGCGTTGCAGATATGTTTTTACAAACTTTCAAACATGAACATAAATCGCCTCTCAGAACAAGCTCTTTCCAGAAGTTATCATGCCAGTTAGCTGGGCCCACATGAATAAATGACGTCTAGGACAATGCCGAGAACATGATGCCATTTTTTGTTTAGCCGCCTAGCTATATTCTAGTTGTACATGTATGTATCTACCCCTGCTCATGAAACCCCAATATCGATATTGTTTACGACTTATACTCGACCCAACCCTACTATAGCAGAACCCAGCCCATATCCTAGCTGGCATCAATATCCATATATTCGTTGACATAATGCTCAACCCTCGGATATCATAGAACCCCCTACCCCCAGAGCATTCCATTATTTATTATAAAATATTACCCTAACCCTTATCATTTTCCTGTCACAAGGACTTCAATCCAAAGTTTGTATATATGAGTGTATACAACAACAAAAAATCTAAATTCCTTGGGATATATAGCAGTTTCATTATTTGTCAATATTGCTGTTGGTATTTAGGTAAACGCGTTCGTGTGTAACGGAAATCAGCCTTCCGGGTAATATTGCGTCGAAACTTTTAGCGCGCGCGCGGAAATTGCACGTTGAAAAGCGAGTGAGATACTGGGAGGATATGATGATAAATGTTGTAAATCTGTTTGTCCATAACGTATTTTCTATGTATAGTATTCTTAGTGTTGAATGTTGAGTAGTGTACTTGGCGCAATGGTTACTTTGAACAGAGCGGCCAGAGCGAGCACAGCTATACCTATACAAACGTATACCTAGCCAGCATAGAGATCAAGAGATGTAGCAAGCACTAGAGCCACAAACAGTAAACGTAAGTACCCGTGTATAAAATGTTAGTATAATTCATTGTAGTATCTATTGATTAATAAAATTAATTAACTTCATATTTTTGTTTAAAATCCGTAATCCGTAATAAACCGTAATGATCCGTACTTATTCGTAGTACATCCCGGCCTCAAGTCGCCAATCGGTACGGTTAGTTACGGTGAACTACGTGTACGTACTTGTACTAATCCGTACTCAAACAAGAGGCCCAATAGGCCTGCATCGCTCACCTAGTATAAATCTCACACTTGTAACCTTACAAGTGATCTAAACTAAAGCCACAGGTACAATATCAGTATTTATGACTATAAATTATTCTAAAGAACCTTTTAAAAGTTTAAAAAAAACACATTTGACCTCTTTGCACTTGAAAGTCGAACAAGGTCATTACGTTGTACACACTTTATAGCCCTTCATCTCAGCATGCAACTTGCAAAATATCACCACTCTATACCTTTTATTAATTGAGATTAGTTCATTTAAATGCTTATACATATCTAATCAAATGTGACCTTGCAAGTGGGACAAGGTCATTCAAATGAAAAACTTTGTATAACCCTTTATCCAAGCATGCTACTAGCCAAATATCATCATTCTGTGCCTCCTGGTTTTTCAGAAGAATTTGTTTAACCCCTGGAGTGCCACAGAACCTATTTATAGGCTCTATGCTACTACCGTTGAGTGCCAGGGCCCACTTGTATAACTTGAAACATCTCAAAGTTAAGGAAAATCTCAAGCAATGTATTGTCTATGGGAAATCTTAGACTTGAGGAAATCTCAAGAGTTGAGATGTTTTATACAAGTGGGCCCAGAGAGCCTATCTGTAGGCTCTCCGAAATCCGGCAGTTCAACAATAACAATGACGTCATCAACTATTAGATAACATCATAGACCGCGTTTCCGTGTTCCGGCAGATTAGCTCGACGGAATACTGGCGGCTCGGTTGGTTGCTCCGTGGTTTCGACCTTATCCTCCTGAGAACCATGACTTCATACAACCATGTTTGGAACCTCCGGGACCAACCAATATGTCCCCAAGGAATTCGCCTCCAATTTCATATTTCTTGCTTTTCATTTCCGTTAATTTATTACGGAAATGCGTTTTGGAAACAAACAGGTAACGTACGCTATCTGATTGTTTCAATGATATTGTGTACAGTAATGTATACCATGATACAGTTTTATATTACATCACATACTATTCTCATACACTGTCACTATCTCAATGTTTAGAGTGATATCGTCTTTGTGCGTATGTAGTGTTCTAAGTTCGTTCGGGTAGAAACAAAGACTCAACATTACGGGTGTATGTTTTTGTAGTTAAATGTAGCTAGTAATACACCATGACAAGGCTCAAATAAAGCTTACACTGTGTTGACATGTGTGAATTCAAAGGAAGAATCAAACTTTAACTGGTTTCTATGAAAACACGTCTACCACACGTAAATTTGTAATGAACACTCAGTTCACCAGGATACTCCTTTGACTACTCCCCCGACTACCCCACCTATCTCGACGACTATATACTTTCCACTCTCCCCCCTTCCCGCCCACCCGTTATTCCTCCTCCCCTTTCCTCTACACCAACGATAGCTGAGTGCAAAACACTCTAGTTTACCGTTAATCTGTGTATTCATATCATTACTATATCCATAATAACAGACCACGTAGCTGGTTTTTCCTGATCTTGTTAACAAGTTAAGGAAGGAATTAATAGAAGGACTACGATTGACCCAGGGGAACGACATTTGATACAACAGAAGGATCGGGTTACATGCCGGACCGCGTAGGGTTTTCTCCAGGCACTGCAGATTCCTCCCACATTAAGCCCCCCTGCGCCCTTTTCCCCGGCCCAGCCAGTGTGACTAATTTAGTTGGAAAAACTTGTTTCACAATTGTTGCAAAATAATTAAAGTTTATATTTCTAATCAAGCACTCGCAAATAAAACATACAAACACATATCGCGAATGAAATTCACACGAAGGTGAAATGATTAACAGTATCTAGTAAATAAATGGACCAATACAATACACTCAGGATCCTTTTAACTCATGTATATATACCGTAAATTTGCGCGTATAGTGCGCACTTTTTTAGGTAAATATTGCAGGTCGAAAAGGGGGTGCGCATTATACGCAGGAACAAGTCATTCTTGGCTTATCGTTCTCGAGTTTCAGGTCCGCCATATTGGAATACCTCCCTTTAAATAGTTTTATTTGGAGTCGTCAGTCAAACAACATACTTTTTACCTACTCTAAAATGATTAAAATCGGTAATCTGTTGTCATGACTGCTGATTTGGCGACAAACACTAGCTGGGCACAAGTAACATTGGATGTTGGCGGAGTCTGTTACGGGCTACATTCTCCATAATTACAGGGGTCGCAGATATGATCCTGTTCCTACTGGACAAACGCAGAGGTCTTCTGCTGTGTTTGCGTTATTGAAAGCGGCCGGGTCGCTGAACAAAGGCTTATATTTAGTAACTTGTTTCCTTCAATAGATCTGGCAAAAAGACTATTTCAGGTTGGCACTTTACGTGCGAATAGCAGAGAACAACCAAACACAATTAGAACACCAAGTATCAACGCCGGCCAAACTGTCTACATGAGACAAATAAACATCATACTATATCCGTATATAAAGAACGTCCAAACAGGAAAGCCGTTCGTCTTGTATCAATCTGCATTGAAGCAAAAGATGGAAGACGGAGACCGGACATTGTAAAGTTCTACAACAAAAATATGGGTGGTGTTGATTTGAACGACATGCTGACTCTAACTTTTTGTGGAAAAAGATAGTGTTCAACGTCATCAATAGGATATTGTTAAATGCTTACATATGTTATTCCCAAAATACAGATCCAAATCAAAAGTTGAGCCGGACGGCATTCATTTCAGGTTGTCGTGGACAGCCTATGTAGTGATCAGTTGGAGAACGACAACCTGATATAAATCTACGAACATATCAGCAGAAGGAGTATCTGTTCTCTTGTCAGGGGCAATGGGTGGCGCCGTGCGAGTACGGCATGCTCTATGTGTTTCCGTGGGGTACATGTGCTGTGTCTTGCACGACACAGATGCTCGTGAAGATTAAATAAATATACATTTTACTTTTACTATGCATGTTTTCTGGTTTTCAGTTTGGACAAATTGGTACATGAAACGCGAAAAAATCGTTATTTACAACAATAATATCATTCCATTTGAGAGCTTTTGTTATAATACGTAAAATTTGACAAATAATACATGACAATACATGTGACGTATGCTTTCATTGGTTGTACATAGGCACATTTACCAACGTACAACGTTGAAAAAAAAATCCTATTTGTGTCGGTTTTTCATGTTCTACGTCGTATATTTACAAATCACATTCTGATCAGAATTTGGCTTGGCACTCTCTAAGGAGATTCCTGTGGCACATCAATTGAACAAACTTGGTAGCCTTTCATCCCAGCATGTCCCTGGCCAAATGTCATCACCCTGGACCAAATGGTTATTCAGAAGAAGTCGTTTGAAGATTTAAACAATTTTGACCTCTGTGACCTTAATATAGGTCAAGGTCATTCATTTTACCAACTTGGTAGCCCTTTTTCCAAGCATGCTACTGGCCATATTCAGAAAAAGTCGTTTATAGATTTTGAATATATTTGACCCCTGTGACCTTGAATTTTAGTCAAGGTCATATTTACCAAAGTTGGTAGTCCCACATCCCAGCATGCTACTAGTCACATAGCATCATCCTAGTCCCTTTGTTTATTCAGAAGTTGTTGTTTAAAGTGTGTATTTTTTTTTTTAAATTGACCCCTTTGACCTTGAATTAGTGTGAAGGTCATTCCTTTGAACACACTCGGTAGCACTTCTTTCCATCATACTTCAGACCAAATAACTTCATCCTGGTTCTTTTGGGTATTCAGAATTTGTTGGGGTTTTTTAGACATTCAACCCCTGTGACCTTGAATATAAGCACAGATCATTCATTTAAACAAATTTGGTAGCCCTCACCCAAGCATGCTACTGGCCAAATATCATCACCCTGTGTATTTTGGTTATTCAGAAGAAGTTGTTTAAGTGTTTTTACATATTTGACCTATGTGAAATTGAATATGAGTGAAGGCAATTTATTTAAACAAACTTGGCAGCCGTTCATCCCACCAGTTTGCTTCTGACCAGATATCGTCACTCTATGTCTTTTGGTTATTACGAAGAAGTTGTTTAACATTTAGTGTGCCGCTGGGCCGATACATCGGCCCAACTTGTTACACCCTTTAGTGCCGCATTTGGGCCGATCGGCCAGCGAGTCAAGAAATATTTAGATAACATTCATTAATGTCTACATGCCGTCAAATCTTTGAACTCCATAATCAAGTGATTGATTGCCGCTTTACAGACGCACAACTAGACAAGTCTAAATACTAGTCTTCTCATTCATTAACTCGTTGATTTTGAGGGAACATGCACGCACCTTTAATAAGTGACGTAACAAATGTGACGTCATAACCGTCATGACATCATCTTGATAATGGCTGACGTAAACTATCCATGGTAGGGGGTTTCCTACCAGAACCTGCAGACCATCGGCAAAGAGACATTGCAGATGGACAAAACAATATGCCACCAAGAAATGCTTCCCCCATTGAGTAATTCTATATTTTGTTGTCGTTGGAGTTGATCAAAGAAATCGTTCGACAAACCAACAGGTAACCTTGAACCAACTTCATGCCAAATTTGTAAAAGGTTTCGTGTGGAATAAGAATTCTGAGGGTTGCGTTTTGATTTATCTTTTTTTAAATATGCATCATGGTAACATAAACTTTTTGACTAAATGATTTCATAAATTTTCATTATTTTATAAATCATGATTATATTCAAACTTATAAGAGCGTAGCTCTCGAGCGCCAAAGGCGGCTTGGCGAAGCTCTTTAATGTTAACACATGCGTGCGTAAACAGAGTTGCTTCCCCTTTCAACAAGTTGCCCTTGGATTTTTTTTTTCGTCCGGAAGTAGCCCTCCAGTGGGGAAACAGGAAGTGTATCACAAGGTATATAAGCAAGTGAGATTTCCGTTTCCGCGCGAAATAGAAATAGAATAAAGAAATATGACGTCAGTCGGAATTCCTGTTTTTCTCCCATTTCATTGGCTAGAAGTCAAGGAGACACCTCCGGTTTCCCCACTGGAGGGCTACTTCCGGACGAAATAAATCAAGAGCAACGTGTATCAAGGGGAAGCAACTCTGTTTACGCACGCATGTGTTATCATTAAAGAGCTTCGTATACACATTCCCTTCGGCGCTAGAGAGCTACGCTCTTATTACTTCTTTTAATCCTAAAACATATACAACTTATAAACCTTCTAAAAAACTAGAAGACTATCTCTTAATTATTCAAACAATATTATACACTTCAGATATCAATAATTAATGAAATCGACTTAAATATCGAAGCGCCAGGGATTTCTCCGATTTCTGGTGCGCACACTTCAGGTAGATTGTTTACATTTGCTACGGAAGATGACAGACACGGTGGCTGCGTTAAAACTTGTGACATGTAGTATGTAGTAATTTAAAGTATATGGATGTTATAGTGTGATAGCTGCAGAAACAGACGACTAGTTCAGTAACTTCTTTCCCGTTTCTTTGACTTAGAATCGTACTAAATGTTGGCCAGGTTCAGGCGTGTGGGACAAGCGGTTTCAAAACACAAATAGATCTAAGTCAATCGGCAATTCATGTTTTCTGCACTTCAATAATATCAACGTGCATAATCTTAAGAATGTTATCACACATTTGCTTAAGTATGATCGCAGGGACCTGTGGTACGTACAGTTCTATGGGAACACTCGGAAGAAAGAAAAACATGCTTTTAAATATGAGATTGACATTAATGACCAAAGACTTTAAAAATCAAACCATGAATAGAAATTGTGTAATGGGCAGAACCATTAACAAAAACAAACATATTTATTCTCGTGCAATAATAATAATAAAACAGTATAGAATTTACTGTAAACCTATGAACTTGCATTCATAATATTTCTTAAGTTGCTGGCTTAACCACTCATATCAGAAAAAAATACAATATTATCATATGAAATTTACCTACTTGTGACTCAGAATGTTTTTATTATGTGTTAAGAGTTCAACTGTTTTTCCTTATTGTATCAGGTATGCTGATGAAGTGACTGTGGGATGACCACATCCTTATATGTTACAAGTGGAACAGATGACTTTTTCTCCTATAAACTTTCCCGGCAAAGACACCTATATATCCGCCCACCTGATATTCTCCTGAGTGTGTCAGTAAGTAGGACTACATGTAATGCAATTGATGTTATAATAGTATAATCCAATTACCCTCCTGTCAATTAATTAGGTTATTTTTATTTTTTTCGATGGATAATAATTATTCAAATATTGGAATGATTTCAATTTGAAATATTTTATTTGTAAAATTCTGAAATTATGTATGGGCCTTGCCAAATAGATACCCTATTTATTTGATGCACTGTGTCATTATTTAAAACAAAATTATTCGCTTAACTTAAGGTGTCCCTATTCTTTATTTTTTCAAATGAAAAAATTGTCTCCATCCATTTTTCATGTTTTGAGATGTACAATATCATTTTCACAAACTTGCTTGCAAGTTAATTTTAAAACATTGTACTAGCCCAACCTATGTCTTCATAGTAAATATTGAACATTTTCACAAACCCAAAAATAAATCTTCCAGCCCAAGTGTTGGAATAGTTGATATGTACAGTATCCACACTCATGACAGAGAAATTCAATACATCTATCTATTTTTATAAAATACTGTTATAATACTTAAAAACTTAACAACCAACCTAGTCATTTTTTTATAAATTCCTTTTCAGAGCTCATTTGTCCCTGCCTTTTTTCCAGTTTATTTCACATGCATACACATTAATTTTGTGTGACCTGATCATTTCATTCTCATCATAATGGACAAACTGGTATTATACAATGATGTTTTCTGTGATTGGTTTATCATTTGTTGTGAATGCTGTTTTTTATCAAACAGTGAAACAGAAAGTAGATGCCACTCAGAAACAACAATCAGAAGAATATGACAGCAATGTCTTCCCCACATTCAGATTATGAAATGCAAGACAGATTCTGCCAGAATGTGAATCTATTAGGAATTGCATACAGAAGGTAATAAAATTGAATTGGGCACAATATGTACAGCAATGATTTGCTTAAAGGTTGATTACAGCAGTGCTTCCTTACTTTCAAATTCTGCCTATAACCTATATTACTTTACCAGTGCAGATACACCCCCAAACATCTACAATACAACTGCATAATGTGTTTGCAGACACATAGTTGCCTATAAACTTGTAAGCAGGTGAATCCACTAAATTTGCAAAATAAACAGAAGACCTAGCAAGCTTTGCCAAAGAACAATACATTGTATCTTTCTTTAAAGCAGGGATGTGTATTCCTCTTAAATACAATATTTAGTTGCTCGAAATTTATATATGTATCTGCTTTAAAACATTTTGGACTTTAATATTCTGAAACTGTTTAGATGTACCATTTGAATCGCTTCACAGCCTCCAATCCTGACAAAATACATGTATTAAATTTGTTAATACCTTTTTTCGTCAATGTTGTGTTTTACGTCCAATGAATGTGCAAAGAATGCATCTTTTTATTAACCTTTTTGACTTCCCAATAAAACTGTACATTTTTGTATAATGTGTGGCATAGCTGATCACCAAACCTTGTATGTACCAGGTATATATCAACTGCTATTTAATGCATATACTTTCTGATGATATATATACACAACATGCAATTAAATTTCATGTGAGGGGTGCTTAAGGTGAAGCCTGCACTTGACGGGGAGGTGACTGATGTGAGACTAGTAATGAGAGGGACAGTCATTCCTGAAGGTCTTCTAGTGGGGTTAGAGGCTAAAGGATTGTCACCAAGTTGGCAACATATGCCTGCTACCTCTACAAAAATACTTGTAAGTACCTTCCCTGCCTACTTCTAGATGTAATTAATCTCATGTTGGTGATCTATCCATACAAAGGAATGATGACATACTGTGTTTGAAATCTACTTTTTAGGTTAATAGTGCATTTCAGTGACTATTCTATTCAGTCCATTTGTAGAATTAAGAAAAACAATCACTAAATTGAAACAGCAAGATTTTGAAGTTTTTTTCCATAAATGAATAATGGTACTGTTGGAACAAATGACCTCATCGACCTTAAATATTTACATGGGAAAAGTATGAGGCTAAGCATACCACCATTTCCAACTGAAATAGAATAGTCAAATACTTATTACACAGGTATTTTTTGTTCTGTAGTGGTTGGTCGGGTGAGGAAGTGGATAGCGCACTTGAGTTTCACCAAGGTAGCCGGGGTTCAATTCCCCGATCGGACATGAAAAGGTATGGGGTCACCTGCCCGACCACATGGGTTTTCTCTGGGTACTCGTTTTCCTGTCGCAGTAAGGCACCCTGCTGGCTAATATCCAGGCCAACAAATGTGATTAATACAAGCTGAAATAACATGTTTCATAATTGTTGTAAAATAAATAAAGTTTACATTTAATTCCTGTACGAGTTTTATCCAAAGTGTCGCAAGAATATACGCTTAAGAGAAATAAAAATGGTGATTAATCCGTAACACAGAAGGCCATGCATATTCAAACAGCCAGGACTTTTTGATTTTCTAGATTTTTTCTTTGTTGCATTCTAAGAAATATTCTCTTCAGTACATTGAACATTCTTTGAACTGGGCATGACTGACATTCAAAGTGGCGACGTTATTTTAATAAGACAGTCACCATACTTGCAACGTCAAAACTTGCACAACTTAATTTCATGTATGGTCATTCCAAACTCGCACAACTTAATTTCACCTGCGGTTCTTCCAAAACTCGCACCAATTAATTTCATATACGGTCATTCCAAAACTCGCTGTCAATAATTTTTTGTAACAGCTATAACCACAATAAAACTACACATGTGAGTCTATAAAGTACAAAAGTATTATTTGTCCCATGGTCATATGGAACACTATTTGTTTTACATTTCAATATTTGTGTATGACTTAATAACATATTTAATTATTTCCATTCAAATGCTCCAGAATTTCTCTTAAAATCATGCTTAAACCTCTGGAGTGAGCCAGAAACTAACAATTAAAATTACTATACAAACACTATGTTAACCACCGGTTACGTTTGTATCAATCTTAAGGATGTAATCTTCTGAGGTTTCAATCACGTTCAAGTCTCGTTTTGATCTGGTGTAATGGGTTTTTGTAATATTTAACAAGTTATGATCAAGGTTTTTTTTAGCAAACACGCATCTGAAAGATATGTCAAGAAACTAGATGCCTGTTGTTTGTAGAACATTTTTTACAAGAATTTAAAAAAATATCAATTCGGCGGCCATTTTGAAAATGTTTATTAATGCGTATTTCTTGCATTAAGGGATTGGCCAAGTTTTACAACCACTTTATTCAGACTCCATTTGGCGGAGTTATGACCCCTTGGTTAACGAAAAACGTCATTATCTGCAGTTTCTGTATAAGGCTTTTTGTTTTCTTCAAGTTTCAAGCTTAACATTAGGCCTCAACAGCACGATACTCACATATTTAAACCTAACCTCAATAAAGTTTACTTACAATATATCCTGCAAGCGAGGGATATAAATTCCACGAATTTGCTTGTTATTTCTGATTTTGCCACAGGCACAAAAAGTGAAAATGCGGATATTTTATGAATATCCCGTTGTCATCAACCAGGTTCTGTTAATATTTCTGCCGGGAGATATCTTCTAAAAAAACCGACATTAAACCAATGCCAGGTCAACGTCAATATGTGTACATGTATTTGTTCATCATCTAAAATTTCATCAGCTTTTGAAAACCAGTTGAGAATATGAACGAAATAACTAAAATATTTGAAGACTTTTTATAGTCTTTACGTAATGTATTTATTCATCACCATTCATAAAAGAAACAATTAATAATGCATTTATGCTGAAATCAACAATGATTTTCCAGACCACCAATACGAGTTTAACGTCATTTTTTCAGCAACTTATTATTGTTTTTACACAGCGTGCCTATTTATAACTAGTTACAGGCAGAAACTGTTTGATTTTATTTGGCATCCTTACCTGTCAAACCTCGTTGAATGTAGCAAAACTTGAAATTAAACATGGTGTTCAGGATGGAACAGAAATTGAGATTATGAGATTATATATCGATATAACGACATCGGATTCTTCAAAGACGAACGTGCTGCCATATTTCCCAAAACGGACTTAAATAAAAAGTGGACGAACAGTCCCGTCCTGTAATCGACCTCGATACAGTCCCGTCCTATAATCGATCTCTTTACAGCCCCGTTCTGTAATCCGAACCACTGTACAGTCCAGTCCTGTAATCGACGAACGTGCTGTCATAT
Source organism: Mizuhopecten yessoensis (assembly GCF_002113885.1). Lineage (NCBI taxonomy): Eukaryota > Metazoa > Mollusca > Bivalvia > Pectinida > Pectinidae > Mizuhopecten > Mizuhopecten yessoensis. The sequence continues at coordinate 361,080 of NW_018406817.1, forward strand.
TTCCCAGAACGAACTTCGCATTAGTGATTGTGTTTTATTATCATTTCTCGACTTGCCGACTTTAAATAAAGCTTATCTTATTATCTCATTCTGAAATCAGTATTTAACAGAGATCAACAAAAGCAACGCTCTTTTAAGGCTTTGCCTTTTCATATTAACATTATGCTTCTGTCATAAATACAGTTTATGTTATGCTTACTATACAGTCCCGTCCTGTAATTGACCACTGTATAGTTCCGTCCTGTAATCAGGACCACTGTACAGTCACGTCCTGTAATTCGAACCACTGTACAGTCACGTCCTGTAATTCGGACCACTGTATAGTCCCGTCCTGTAATCCAAACAACTGTACAGTTCCGTCCTATAATCCGGATCACTGTACAGTCCCGTCATGTAATCGGCCACTTTACAGTCCCGTACTGTAATTGACCACTATACGGTCCCGTCCTGTAATCCGGACCACTGTACAGTCCCGTCCTGTTATCGACCATTATACAGTCCCGTCCTGTAATTGACCACTATACAGTCCCGTCCTGTAATCCGGACCACTGTACAGTCCCGTCCTGTTATCGACCATTATACAGTCCCGTCCTGTAATCGACCTCTTTACATTCCCGTCCTGTAATTCGGACCACTGTACAGTCCCGTCCTGTCATTCGGACCACTGTACAGTCCCGCCTTGTAATCGACGACAATACAGTTCCGTCCTGTAATCGACCACTTTACAGTCCCGTCCTGTAACTCGGACCACTGTACAGTACCGTCCTGTAATCCGGACCACTGTACAGTCCCGTCCTGTAATCGACCTCTTTACATTCCCGTCCTGTAATTCGGACCACTGTACAGTCCCGTCCTGTAATCCGGACCACTTTACTGTCCCGTCCTGTAATCGACCTCTTTACAGCCCCGTTCTGTAATCCGAACCACTCTACAGTCCCGTCCTATAATCGACCACTATACAGTCCCGTCATGTAATCCGAACCACTGTACAGTCACGTCCTGTAATCCGGACCATTGTACAGTCCCGTCATGTAATCCGGACCTCTGTACAGTCAGGTCCTGTAATCTGGACAACTATGCAGTCCCATCCTTTAATTTACCACTATACAGTCCCGTCCTGTACTCCGGATTACTGTACAGTCCCGTCCTGCAATCGACCATTACAGTCCCGTCCTGTAATCGACCTCTTTACAGTCCCGTCCTGGCATTCGGACCACTGTACGGTCCCGTCCTGTAATCCGGACCAATGTACAGTCCCGTCCTGTCATTCGGACCAATGTAAGATCCCGCCTTGTAATCGACGACTATACAGTTCCATCCTGTAGTCAACCACTTTGCAGTCCCGTCCTGTAACTCGGACCACTGTACAGTCCCGTTCTTTAATTCGGATCACTGTACAGTCCCGTTCTTTAATTCGGATCACTGTACAGTCCTGCCTTGTAATCGACGACTATACAGTCCCGTCCTGTAAACCGGACCACTTTACAATCCCGTCCTGTAATCGACCACTTTACAGCCCCGTTCTGTAATCCGAACCACTCTACAGTCCCGTCTTGTAATCGACCACTGTACAGTCCTGACCTGTAATCAACCACTACACAGCCCTGTCCTGTAATCTGGACCACTGTTCAGTCCAATCCTGTAATCCGGACCACTGTACGGTCCCGTCTTGTGATCGACGACTTTACAGTTCCGTCCTGCAATCGACCACTTTACAGTCCGTCCTGTAACTCGGACCACTGTAAAGTACCGTCTTGTAATTCGGACCACTGTACAGTCCTGCCTTGTAATCGACGACTATATAAACCCGTCCTGAAATCTGGACCACTTTACAATCCCGTCCTGTAATTGACCACTTTACAGTCCCGTTCTGTAATCCGAACCACTACACAGCCCCGTCCTGTAAACAATACACTGCACAGTCCCGGACTGTAATAAACCACTACACAGCCCCGTCCTGTAATCCAGACCACTGTACAGTCCCGTCCTATAATCATGACCACTGTTCAGTCCCGTCCTGTAAATCGAACCACTGTACAGCCCCGTCCTGTAATCTGGATTTCTGTACAGTCCTGTAATGTAATCCGGACCACTGTACAGTCTCGTCCTGTAATCCGGACAACTGTTCAGTCTCGTCCTGTAATCTGGACAACTATGCAGTTCCGTCTTGTAAATCGGACCACTTTACTGTCCCGTCCTGTAACTCGGACCATTGTACAGTCACGTCCTGTAATTCGGACCACTGTACAATCTCGTCCTGTAATCGACCAAATTACAGCCCCGTTCTGTAATTTGAACCACTCTACAGTCCCGTCCTGTAATCGACCACTGTTCAGTCCCGCCTTGTAATCGACGACTATAAAGTCCCGTTCTGTAATCCGGACCACTTTTCAATCCCGTCCTGTAATCGACCAAATTACAGCCCCGTTCTGTAATCTGAACCACTCTACAGTCCCGTCCTGTAATCGACCACTGTACAGTCCCGACCTGTAATCGACCACTACACAGCCCCGTCCTGTAAACCGAACCACTGTACAGTCCAATCCTGTAATCCGGACCACTGTACGGTCCCGTCTTGTGATCGACGACTATACAGTTCGTCCTGTAATTGACCACTTTACAGTCCCGTCCTGTAACTCGGACCACTGTACAGTACCGTCCTGTAATCCGGACCACTGTACAGTCCCGTCCTGTAATCCGGACCACTTTACAGTCTCGACCTGTAATCTGGACAATTGTACAATTCCGTCCTGTAATCGACCAAATTACAGCCCCGTTCTGTAATCTGAACCACTCTACAGTCCCGTCCTGTAATCGACCACTGTTCAGTCCCGCCTTGTAATCGACGACTATAAAGTCCCGTCCTGTAATCCGGACCACTTTATAATCCCGTCCTGTAATCGACCAAATTACAGCCCCGTTCTGTAATCTGAACCACTCTACAGTCCCGTACTGTAATCGACCACTGTACAGTCCCGACCTGTAGTCGACCACTACACAGCCCCGTCCTGTAAACCGGACCACTGTACAGTCCAATCCTGTAATCCGGACAACTGTACGGTCCCGTCTTGTGATCGACGACTTTACAGTTCGTCCTGTAATCGACCACTTTACAGTCCCGTCCTGTAACTCGGACCACTGTACAGTACCGTCCTGTAATCCGGACCACTGTACAGTATCGACCTGTAATCTGGACAACTTTGCAGTCCCGTCCTGTAATCCGGTACACTGTACAGTCCCGTCCTGTAATCGACCATTATACAGTCTCGTCCTGTAATCCGGACCACTGTACAGTCTCGTCCTGTAATCCGGACCACCGTCAGTCCCGGACTTTAATCAACCACTACACAGCCCGTCCTGTAATCAAGAACACTGTACAGTTCCGTCCTGTAATTCGGACCACTGTACAGTCCTGTCCTGTAATCCGGACCACTGTAGAGTCCTCGTTCTGTAATCTGGACAACTTTGCAGTCGCGTCCTGTTATCCGGACCACTGTACGGTCCCGTCTTGTGATCGACGACTATACAGTTCCGTCCTGTAATCGACCATTTACAGAACCGTCCTGTAACTAGGACCACTGTACAGTCCCGTCCTGTAACTCGGACCACTGTACAGTACCGTCCTGTAATTCGGACAACTGTACAGTCTCGCCTTGTTATCGACGACTGTATACCGTAGTCCCGTCCTGTAATCCGGACAACTTTACAATCCCGTCCTGTAATCCGGACCACTGTACAGTCCCGTCCTGTAATCCGGACCACTGTACAGTCCCGTCCTGTAATCCGGACCACTGTACAGTCTCGACCTGTAATCTGGACAACTATGCAGTCCCGTCCTCTAATCCGGAAAAAATGTACAGTCCCGTCCTGCAATCGACCATTGTACAGTCCTGTCCTGTAATCCGGACCACTGTATAGTCCCGTCCTGTAATCCAGA
>NW_018406818.1:0-378 GCF_002113885.1 Mizuhopecten yessoensis
CAACTATTGCACTGTACAGAACGTCCTGTATTAACCGTATTTATCTGTCGTAGACCTTTAGGTGTCAGGCGTTAAATCAAAACGAACATATAGCGCTCTCTGTAATGTCGCGACGACATGCAAAATTCTGCGCAGGTAAATATAAATTTTCTACTGTGCTATAAATCATGTTTATCTTCACCTATGGTTGCTGCCTCCCTCTAGTTATTATTTACCTGTACCGACGCCTGCATCGGATGCCAGGTAGGGTTAGGAATTAGGTAAACAGCTGGTAGAGTGTACGGTATCATACAATAAATAACCCTAAGTCGGTGTGACATGATGATTTGTCTTTATGCAGATGATACTGTTATCATGTCTGAATCGGCGGAAGGACTC
>NW_018406818.1:3673-3824 GCF_002113885.1 Mizuhopecten yessoensis
CTACAAAGATGAGTTTATAACAGCTACGCTGTTAAAATTCAAAGACAGTGCCGCATAATTTATATATTACTTACCTATGTTACAGCACTGGTTTCGTGTTGATATGGAGGGTGTGCGGCTCTGATATTGTTTCTGCTTTCACAAAACCTTC
>NW_018406818.1:8662-9312 GCF_002113885.1 Mizuhopecten yessoensis
GTAATGTTGGTAGTTCTGTATACTGTTGATAGTTCTGTATACTGTTGATAGTTCTGTACACTGTTGATAGTTCTGTATACAGTTGGTAGTTCTGTATACTGTTGGTAGTTCTGTATACAGTTGATAGTTCTGTATACTGTTGATAGTTCTGTATACAGTTGGTAGTTCTGTATACTGTTGATAGTTCTGGATACTGTTGATAGTTCTGTATACTGTTGGTAGTTCTGTATACTGTTGATAGTTCTGTATACTGTTGATAGTTCTGTATACTGTTGGTAGTTCTGTATACAGTTGATAGTTCTGTACACTGTTGATAGTTCTGTATACAGTTGGTAGTTCTGTGTATTGTTGATAGTTCTGTATACTGTTGATAGTTCTGTATACAGTTGGTAGTTCTGTACACTGTTGGTAGTTCTGTATACTGTTGAAAGTTCTGTATACTGTTGATAGTTCTGTATACAGTTGGTAGTTCTGTATATTGTTGATAGTACTGTATACTGTTGATAGTTATGTACACTGTTGATAGTTCTGTATACCGTTGATAGTTCTGTATACTATTGAAAGTTCAGTATAATGTTGATAGTTCTGTATACTGTTGGTAGTTTTGTATACAGTTGATAGTTCTGTATACTGTTGGTAGTTCTGTATAC
>NW_018406819.1:0-379 GCF_002113885.1 Mizuhopecten yessoensis
TGTTCCCTATCTCTGTCAGTTTACGTGTAGGTGTATAACGTTATATTTTTTAGATGTTCCCCAATCTCTGTCAGTTTACGTGTAGGTGTATTACGTTATATCGTTTAAATGTTCCCTGTCTCTGTCAGTTTACGTGTAGGTGTATTACGTTATAGTTTAACATGTTCCCTGTCTCTGTCAGTTTACNCATGTAACCTGTCTTTGTCAGTTTACGTGTAGCTGTATTACGTTATATGTTAACATGTTCCCTAGTCACTGTCAGTTTACGTGTAGGTGTATTACGTTATATCGTTTAAATGTTCCCTGTCTCTGTCAGTTTACGTGTAGGTGTACGACGTTATAGTTTAACATGTTCCCTGTCTCTGTCAGTTTACGTGTA
>NW_018406819.1:1116-5972 GCF_002113885.1 Mizuhopecten yessoensis
TTTTTAGATGTTCCCCAATCTCTGTCAGTTTATGTGTAGGTGTATTACGTTCTATATTTAGATGTTCCCCGTCTCTGTCAGTTTACGTGTTTCCATAGCTGTGATATAGGCTAAAACCTGTCCACTCGCTGACCTCTGACCTGTAACCTGTAACTTTTCTTGACAAAAATTACAAAAAATTAACCCACTTATAACAAGAATAAGCCAATAGATTCGAGTATGATTCTAACTACAAATATTATATAAAAATAGGTGACTATCCCCGGGGTCCAATAGTAATATACGTAGATAGTATAGACGGTTAGCCATAACAGGCTGCATAATTACCACATAAATGATACTCAAAAATCATACATAAATACATACTCTCACTGAGATACCTTTGTAATTAAACCTACTGGCCTAATGGTTTTATTTGACCACCCTAGATTGTTCACACATCACTGTAGATATACCGTTTATTAGTAATCTAGTACAACCAGTCTGTCCACTGCACAACGCATGAGTACACGTCCCTCCGCAAACAACTGTGTCTCCGGCGCACAGAACTACATCGTCCTTTCACCATGAACTGCTGAAGTCGCCTCGGTGTAGAAGAGATCGGACATCATAAGGCCACGACGAACTGTAGGGGAACATCGGACATCCACCACCACTGAGAGCTTCATACCAGTCGTAGTCCAATCATATAGTTGTACCATTAATATAGTTGTACCAGTAACATAGTTGTACCAGTAATATAGTTGTACCAATAGTATAGTTGTACCAATAATATAGTTGTACCAATATCGTTGTACCAATATCGCTGTACCAATAATACAGTTGTACCAATAGTATAGTTGTAAAAGTTCATCGTAGAACCAGTACTACACACTGCGGCCCCTTCATAACTTCAGCCGCCACGTGTTCTTGTTTAGTGTTTACATGTGTCAGGTCACGTGACTGACCGCACGCCTGCCTACCGCATGGTCGCTAATACAACCCCACCTTGGACTGTTATTAACAAAATACAAACTTTTACTGCCCTGAACTAATCTATTAGGCTTGACATGGATATAATTGAATAATATTTACATATATATTCCACTGTCAACGAGGCAAAGCACGCAATATTTTAGCTTAACGACCACATCGGCTATACTATACTCAGACAGTAGAGTGCCGCTCACAGCGACTGCTTAACTTGACTTATAGCTGAACAAATATTTACTGACAGCTTAATTCATAATTATTAACATAAACCATATGCATTTATATATCTAAGTGTAACATAACACTCACCCCCGGGGAGTCTTCCAAACCTCGCTCTAGCCCATCATGTTTGCAGGTACCTCACTCCTTAATGGCGACTGCCACGAATTGACTAGCACATGTTCTCACTACTAAGTGTAAGCTACGCTCGGATTGGTCAGTGAAATGAAGATTAACAACGCCTATCCAATGATCTTCCTTCTGGACATAACAACCTGCAATCAGCAGCCCTCTGTACTTATATATACAATAACCTGTGATCGATAACCCTCGGTACTATCGTATCATATGTACACATGACTATGGAACATTGCCTCCCCTCCTTAAAAAAAAGATTTTACATCTTTTTAACTAACCATCTCCCAAAGTCTTTAAACTGTTAAAACGACAACTACACTGACAATGTATATTATACCCTAACCAACCTATCAACAGTATGCTGCTTTGGGCCAATAGGCTTTAGGCTATGACTCGGCTAAAGTAGTCTTCTCCTATGTTTTCTCTCCCAGGGATTGCCTGTATCCTCATCCTGTATGGTTGAAGCAGGAGTGCCCATCGCGTGAGTCGCGCGTTGGCCACCTTCTTATCCGTTAAACTCGGCAATGGATGATGATCAGTTTGTACACAGAACTCTGGGCCTAGCAAGTACTGCGCAAATTTGTTACACCCATGTCAATGCCAGGCACTCTTTCTCAATAACTGAATATCTTTTCTCTCGTGGTAGTAACTTATTGCTGGCGAATGCGACTGGGTGAAGAATATTGCCATCATCAGTTTGCAATAGTACAGCCCCGACCCCGCTGTCTGAGGCATCCGTTCTCAACACAAACTCCTTGTTTATGTTCGGTAACTGGAGAATTGGCTCTGACGCCATCAGTTTCTTAAGCGTAGAAAACGCGTTTTCCTTTGCAGTGTCCCACACAACTTTGTTAGGCATTCCCTTTCTGGTGAGATCTGTGAGTGGGACCGCGATGCTAGCAAAGTTTGGTATGTACTTCCTGTAGAAACTAGCAAGCCCAATGAAAGATCGAACTTGTTTTGTTTGTTGTTGGCCTGGGTGCCTGTAGTATCGCGTCCAGCTTAGCTGCGGCTGGCTGAATAATGTCTCGTCCAACCACATGACCGATGCAATCTATACCTTCGTACCCAATTAAACATTTGGATGGTCTCGCAGTCAAATTAGCCCCTCGTAGTCTGGTGAACAAGTCTCTCAGTGTGGTTACGTGCTGCTCCCACGTTTTGGTAAAGATAATAATATCATCCACAAAGTTAACCAGGTTGTCCATTCCCTTAAGTAATTTCCTCATGAGCCTGTTGAATGTTGAGGGCGAGTTGAGCAATCCAAAAGACATAACTTTACAATGAAAGAGCCCAAACGGTGTCGAGAATGCATTTTCTTTCTGTCTGCCTGGTCCAATGGGACTTGCCAATATCCATTGCTCAGGTCTAATTTACTATAAAACTGGTTACCTGCCAACTTTACAAACAAATCATCAGCTGACGTCATCGGTTCTGCATAAAAAATTGTCACTTTATTCAACTGCCGAAAGTCAATACAGAAACGACATCCACCATCTGTTTTCCGCACCAACACAATTGGCGAATTGTAGTCTGACTCTGACGGTTATATAACCCCCATAGAAAGCATCTTGTCGACTTTGTTCCAAATGTGGTAACAGTAATGGATTTTCCTCCTTGATGTCCTATAAGCCATCTTCACTGTCCTCATAAGTCTCCTCTAGTACGGATACCGCTGCACATTCCAACACACCGATTTTAGTGTCTGTCACTGACAAGATTTTACGTTCCACATACTCTTTCAACGTGTTAGCATGAACAGTTTTGATTTTTCCTGCTACATTGATCTTGTAGTCAAGTGACCCAACTTTCTCCTCCACAGGATATGGTCCCTTCCACTGAAGTTCCAGAATATAAATGTATCGTATTATAAACATGTATTGAAATAGCCCATACACAATTATAGCATAAATAACAACCAAATCAAACAGGGTGGGAAAGGCTTAGCTTTAGTCCTATCCAACAGAGAACGTAGAAAATACACGATTCGGTAAGAGAAACTAATTAGCTGCAGCTCAACATAATTTAGTGGAAAGTAGTTGACCAAAATGTATCCTATATTGTGATTTCATAGATCCTAAGTGTGTGGTACTCTTAGTGACTTATGATATTAGGAACATTCCGGCATTTTGGTAGGAAAGTAAATAAATAAAATTAGTTTAACATATTTTTGCCACTATCAAATAAAAGCATACAGATGCACTGTGCATACTTTCATTCTGCATCTATAATCAGCAAACATTTGACATTAAAAAACGTTCCATTACTGCCACTTGTCTGTCATTCCTTGCTACATATATTCCTACCTTGGTTTTCTTTCCAAACATTAACAGTCAACGAGGTTTAAGACAATAGCAGAATTTGATCTCGTCTGACTAAGTGAATCGTTGATACTTGATATGAGTGCAAATGCGTCTGAAAATACGTATTGTTTGTATTAATAATTTAAGCACATAATTCAGGATTAGCTTTCCATTTTGGCCAGGTCATAAGATTGCACGTACAAATTTAAGAGATAAAAAACATCTATGGTAAATGTACTCGTGGCGTTATTTTTGCGGTTAGCTGATCGGTAAATAGATTTTAACATAAAAAGTGAACATAATTCTTTGATAGTTAAATGACATTTTCATGTTAACTGTCAATATTGTATAGTACATGTATATAAAGATGCACTTCGATACAACATGGGACATAGACTTTTTGCATGATTGATACCATATGCTATCGTTAGCTCAAATATCTCTCTTTAAGTTTTCACGAATCTGAGTGGTTTTATTGTAATCTCCTATATGGAATATTGACTCTCATTCTGAAATCTTAGGAATGATGTTTTGGTTCTTTAGGCACAGCAATTTTTTTCACTTCCAGCAATTTATTTTCACACCAATTAAGATACAATGAAACGTGAGATACGAAAGACAAATGTAAACATCCCTTTAAGATGTATCAACGCTTAAACCTCTCCATTGACGCCATAGTGCATTACATAGCATTGCTTAGAGAACACAGGTAAGTTGGTGTTTTATGTAAAGGCCGTTTCAACGTTCATCATTTGAGGATTTTTATACGATCGTTGTGTTCCCGATTGTCATTTATTACGAGATTTACAATTATAGGGGTTTGTGTGTGAATGACTGTTAAAGGGGATTAATTATATTCTCTTTGCATGTATTGATCGATATATCTACGTTAACTTTGCCTTCCTCTTACGGTAAGACGAGTGCCGCATGTTTTAGTAATGTGATGTTAAATTTTCGTTTCTAATGACGGCATAATGTTTCTATCTACTTTCACTTATTGCAGACAACAGAATGATAATATTTGAGACGCGATTTCCGTCAAGCATAAGTGATAAGTGGTGTATACAAAGTGATAGGACCTTCATTACATTGTTGTTATAATGATAGTTATTTGGTGTTGTAAAGCAAGTAGTCACAAATATGTTACATGGCTGAGCAGTACCATCAGTGTTACATGGCTGAGCAGTACCATCAGTGTTACATGGATGAGCAGTACCATCAGTG
>NW_018406819.1:11788-12097 GCF_002113885.1 Mizuhopecten yessoensis
GATACCGAGAGGTAGCTGATATCGTTACTTAACACAGAGGTCATGCTCTAACGCTGGTAAGTGAAACTTGATTTACTGGAGGAGAAGGATCAATGCACCTAAATACACAAAATGCCAGTCTAAGAAAAGTAGATTGGAAAAGAGATTGTTGACGTTGATGCTTAATATCATAAATGATGTTTTTATTGTGTTACGTTATACGGTTTAATATCATAAATGAATTTTTATTGTGTTACGTTATACCGTTTAATATCATAAATGAATTTTTTATTGTGTTACGTTATACCGTTTAATATCATAAATGATTTT
>NW_018406819.1:13539-16443 GCF_002113885.1 Mizuhopecten yessoensis
GATGTTTAGGGTTACAACAGCTAGGTATATTAGGGTTAGGGTTACAGCTAGGTATATTAGGGGAGAAAGACGTATTCCACGGAAGCATTAATTTACTGTTTGATATTATTTGTCTGCAAGAAAACCATTATAAAGATATATATTGGATATGAAATGGTGATATAAATCAGTCTTTAACAATAATATATTTAAATCATCAAATGCAGGTAAGCTTTCTCCTTTAAAAATCGAGTATGTGATATACGGTTGAATATCCAATTATTCCTTATACATTGGAGTCTGTCTAAACCGGAAACAAAGAAAAGTAGAACTGTCAAGAGTTTCAGCATCTAGCTCCGATGTCTATGGTATCATGGTATGATATTACAACTAAAAATTAATATTCGAGTTATCACTCTTTAAGCATACTTCAGAAATGCATTGATAAAATTTTCGGGCTATCATAGAGCCCACGAAACACCGACAAGTAGGTGAGAAATACGATACTTTTTGAAATCAGAATGGATACTTAATGTAGTTATAAAAGAGAGTAAAGGTGTGAGTCATTACATTCTGAAATTAAAAACAAGCACGGTAATAGCCTAGATAATAACAACCACGTTAGTGGAAACAAGCACAGTAAAAGCCTAGATAATAACAACCACGTTAGTGGAAACAAGTACAGTAATAGCCTAGATAATTACAACCACGTTAGTGGAAACAAGCACAGTAATAGCCTAGATAATAACATCACGTTAGTGGAAACAAGCACAGAAATAGCCTAGATAATAACAACCACGTTAGTGAAAACAAGCACAGTAATAGCCTAGATAATAACAACCACGTTAGTGAAAACAAGTACAGTAATAGCCTAGATAATTACAACCACGTTAGTGGAAACAAGCACAGTAAAAGCCTAGATAATAACAACCACGTTAGTGGAAACAAGCACAGTAATAGACTAGATAATTACAACCACGTTAGTGAAAACAAGCACAGTAATAGCCTAGATAATAACATCACGTTAGTGGAAACAAGCACAGAAATAGCCTAGATAATAACAACCACGTTAGTGGAAACAAGTACAGTAATAGCCTAGATAATTACAACCACGTTAGTGGAAACAAGCACAGTAAAAGCCTAGATAATAACAACCACGTTAGTGGAAACAAGTACAGTAATAGCCTAGATAATTACAACCACGTTAGTGGAAACAAGCACAGTAAAAGCCTAGATAATAACAACCACGTTAGTGGAAACAATCACAGTAATAGCCTAGATATAACAACCACGTTAGTAGAAACAAGCACAGTAATAGCCTAGATATTAACAACAACGTAAGTGAAAACAAGCACAGTAATAGCCTAGATAATAACATCACGTTAGTGGAAACAAGCACAGTAATAGCCTAGATAATAACAACCACGTTAGTGAAAACAAGCACAGTAATAGCCTAGATAATAACAACCACGTTAGTGGAAACAATCACAGTAATAGCCTAGATATAACAACCACGTTAGTAGAAACAAGCACAGTAATAGCCTAGATATTAACAACAACGTAAGTGAAAACAAGCACAGTAATAGCCTAGATAATAACAACCACGTTAGTGAAAACAAGTACAGTAATAGCCTAGATAATAACAACCACGTTAGTGGAAACAAGCTTAGTAATAGCCTAGATAATAACAACTACGTTAGTTGATCACTCGATCCCTCTGGCAGCTTTTACGCTTGGGCTGTCGAGATACAGTTGTTGGATTGCACAACTGTACACGATGTGCGATGTGTGCACGATTGTGCACGATGTTTGCACGATATGCTAACGATATAAATCTGAAATATCATTGCTTGCTCACGTTGTGAGATGACATTCGTGGTTGGTGTAAATTGAAAAATGACGTTACAATTAATAAGTGTTAGTGTTTAAACATATAAAGTTTATTTTTTAAGAATGTATCTTTTTTTCTACTTAAGTATATAAGCTGATCTTTTTTAAATTTAGAAATGGTGTATTTTTTTTTTTAACTACCCGAATCGACACATGTAAAACTATAACACCTATGGACATGATCCAATATACAGGTAAACATGGCCACCTTGTATATGTACGTGGACCATAGTTTTACCCACCCGGGGGCTTACGTAACTCGTCAAGGTGTGCAAATTCAGGTGAAGGGGAGCTATAGACTAAAACGCATACAAATAACAAACACTTAACGTCCAGTTGTGTTTTCATAGCAGTAATAAGGTATCCTACATTTGCTCTCTATGTCAGACACAGGGCGGCAGGTAAAACCCAGGTCCTCATAAAAATGGTTATTTACCTGTTCTGTTACCTGGGAGCCAAACCATTCTGAACAGTCTAACAGTCACTGTAATATTGTGTAACTCCCAATGTTAAATTGAACATAATCTTATTGAATATAACGAGAAATTTAAAATATATAGTGTTCCGTTAGCCTTCTGTATTATTTTTTCATTCCGTAATATTGATTGACCAATTTTATACAATCGCACAATGGGGCGAACGATTGTTAAATCGCACAGTTGTGCGCACCGTGTGGACGATGTGCGGACGGTGTGTGCACCATGTATGTACGATGTGCGCACGCTGTTTTTTGTGCAGTTTGCGGTCACACAGCTGTACCTTGGCATACAAGAGGCATCCCAGCAATCGGTGCGTATTGCAATAGAAGGAATAAATAGTGTTAATTGATTAAAAAATAAACAATTTCACTGTAGCATGTGGCGATTGGAACTCTGTACAGAACAACAATGTATACTGCAATAGAAATTGTTAACATTAGCAACCTCTTATACGAAGAAGGACATTTTGCATGTGTTTTGAAAGACCCATGGGGAAATGCAATTCTATTCAACAAAGCTTATATATAGCTGATGCCAAGCAGTTGCCACTCCTCCT
>NW_018406820.1:0-379 GCF_002113885.1 Mizuhopecten yessoensis
AATGTTTTTGTATGGTATTTATGATCTATTTGAATGACACAACTTTACAAGCAAACATCATAATGCGCGCTATCGTAATACTTATATGTATACTTAGTTCGATACTTATATTTACATTTTCTCTGCTTTTAATGTTCTTTTTTAACTTACAATTTATATTTAAAATTTAAAATCCCAGCCTTATCGACAGTCCACACAAATTCGTTCAATAGTTGAAACAGCGTGTTGTAAAGTAATACTTTTAACAAACACTTCAATTTTATTCCACAATTCAGTACCAATACAATTGCGTATGATATGTCTATATAGTGATTTTCGTTAATCAATAGAAACCCGAGCTGAATGTTTAATTTGAAATTGTTTCGATTTTTCCCTCGGA
>NW_018406820.1:2966-3730 GCF_002113885.1 Mizuhopecten yessoensis
TGAGGTCGGAACTATTAGAAGATCCTATACCTATATGTATACGTGATTTTTTTTTAAATTCTGGTTAGTTCTTTAAGCTTTTAAGTCTTGATACCTTTCGAAATGACTTCAGATCACTATTTAACGGGAGACACTTCTAATGAACAGAGCTACCAGCCTGTGGTCGAAACAAAGACGTTGCAGCAATCCATTGTCTATCGGAAGATTCTATACCTACATGTGTATATGCATTTTATATATATTTCTGCTTAGTTTTTAAGTTTGTAAGTTTCTTTAATGTGATAAAGCAGTAGGGCACAGATGCGGAGACTCCAGGCCAACATGATTCTCAGTGTATACCAATTAATGGGCGGACGAGTAACATCCCACCCTAGGACAGCCTCACTAGGTATCCCTGGGGCTTATAGACTGATGTTTATTTAATATTTTTCGAATATATAGAATCGAATCAAGAGAGTTACTGGTTGCCGACCTCTTTTATCATTAGACGATAAAATGTGTCACTATTGTTAGTATTGTCTACTGTAGTTTACAATTATTTATTTTAAAAAATACCTCTAATACTTATAACAATACACAATAAGGCAAAGATACAATAATACAAAATAATGATAAACAGTATCTCTAGCGATTTGTTCATGCCGAGTAAAGTATATGCAATGGGAGACAACTCGAACGACAATTAAATTACTTACTGAAAAAAAATGGAGATTTAAAACAATTAAAAGTAGTCACATGGAGACAAAACAGATTCAAAATATTAT
>NW_018406820.1:9626-10556 GCF_002113885.1 Mizuhopecten yessoensis
TATTCCCTGAGACAGGGTCATTAGTGACCTTGACCTTTTGTGAAGTTCAGTGATGATGACGAATGAAATGAGAACATCATTTTTTTTAAGAAATATAATCTTATTTTTTTGCTACTGCAATGTTTATCACTAAATGATTGCAGGACTGTTGATTGATTATCATCAGTACAAATACGTTGTATTAACTTAAAATATGTACTTTACATTTGAATTCCTTGATTTCATTACATTCCTAAATGTTGTTTAAGCAGACGTTCTAAAATTTTAAACTGTCTACAACTTGGAAAAATAGCATGGTCCACGGTGTCCAGTTTGGACAATACTAATAAATAAGGAATGTGCTATGTGTTCTTTAAACGTCAAATGATGGTGTTTGTGTTTAGAACGAATGGAGCAGAGACAACAGCAGAGACAGCAGAGACAACAGAGAGAGCAGCAGCAGCAGCAGCAGGAATATACCTCGGGAATAGCTGACAATGTGGAAAACCCTTGTAATATCACCATTACTGTCGTTGGTCACCATGGAGTTGGCAAATCTTGTTTCGTACGACAACTCAAACAGGAATATATTCCAGAAGCTGGACCGGGTTCAACAGATACCGCTGACTTCTATGTCAACTATATAGTATACAACCTAGACACCGGGTTTAGACAGACACTAGATGAAAATGGTGAACTTGAGACGGGTCGTCAGCGACTAAAACGTCTCATTGATCGATACCGTGACGTGGATAATACTTCTGTACAGACATCTGTAAATACTCAAGACCTACAAGGTGGTAAGGGAGTACTATCTGCCAGTACAATCAACACAAGCACGGGAGCATTACCTGAAGCAACGGTGGATGCGCCTGTGTTGTCAGCTAGGAAGAAGACTGGTAAGTGGAAAGACACATGAAGAACAGAGACTTAATAAATAACATAACTTTG
>NW_018406821.1:0-379 GCF_002113885.1 Mizuhopecten yessoensis
GTCTATACTGTCCTTGTTCCCCTTGTATTTGTGTCTATACTGTCCATGTCCCCTTGTATTTGTGTCTAAACTGTCCTTGTTCCCCTTGTATTTGTGTCTATACTGTCCTTGTTCCCCTTGTATTTGTGTCTATACTGTCCTTGTTCCCCTTGTATTTGTGTCTATACTGTCCTTGTTCCNNACTGTCCTTGTTCCCCTTGTATTTGTGTCTATACTGTCCTTGTTCCCCTTGTATTTGTGTCTATACTGTCCTTGTTCCCCTTGTATTTGTGTCTATACTGTCCTTGTTCCCCTTGTTTTTGTGTCTATACTGTCCGTGTTCCCCTTGTATTTATGTCTATACTGTCCTTGTTCCCCTTGTATTTGTGTCTATACTGTC
>NW_018406821.1:1725-43670 GCF_002113885.1 Mizuhopecten yessoensis
CGTCCAGATTTCAACTCCAACAAATAATATTGTTTACAGTTAACAAAACCTGTTTTGCAATGGTTTAAAACACTGCTGACTAAATCATATCAATTCTAATCCCTAATAGATTAATTGATAGCCGAATTCTCACAAAGTAGATTGAATGGCCAGGTAGATGTTTCATTGAAACGACTCCTTGTTTATGTACTGGAGATGTTGATCATATATATGTAACGTGAGTATAGACACATGGATCTTCCTTTGAATAATCAGTCAATACATTAAAGTGTATTTCACAAGTCATTCATTTGCTTCGCAGACATTTTTAATGTATTTTGTAGTACGAGGACATACTCGTTAATTGTTAAGCTTCCCCCATTGGCAATTGGCTTTACTTGTACTTAGTTGCTTGCATACATGTTACGAAATAGATACTCACACACATGTCTATGCATTAAACCATAGTGAAGGTCAGCTACAATATAAATAATCTGTGGACCAATAAATACATTGTGAGACAGTTTCTTATTCACTTCATTATTCAACAAGACAGATACATTTATATATTTACACCAATATGGTTGTTACTGTGACGGCACAATCACGACAATGCAAGTAACAAATCATGCTAGAGGAATAGAATATGTCGTCCCCTAGCGGACGAGAATGGCTAACCTAAGGGAGATAATCAAAGTATATCCTGCTTCAGATATGAGCATTCATGTCTACGGGACAAGAACAATTTATTTCTGAAATTTTCAACACACCTTTTGGAAACAGTATTAAAATACTTCAAATTCGTAAATGATTAAAAGTTGTGCCTTATAACATATCATGGAATATTTTTTCTGTTAATTTTTTTTTCATTTTCTGTTTTTTAATTAAGTTGTTTGTCGCTGTAACTTCATTCTTCTATTTTGCTTGCACTCATTTTGTAAATGCATGTACAATGCGTATCAATTTGTTTGAATTGTTTTTACAAACGCAAGTTTACATGATGCATGATATACAGGTCTCACCCACTATTTCCTGTGATTTGTGATCTATATTTTAGCTTTTATTCATATTCTTGTTGTTCTTGCAACCCAAGACTTACCTGGTATGAACAGATTCAGATGGAGGCAGTCCTCCATTGATATTTTGAAGTCATGCATTTTCCTGTAGAGCCTCTGTTTCCACCATTTAGAATGGTGATGTTGTTGTGAAATTTTGGTCCAGTTGAGAGCCCTCTGGGAGCAGGGTATACTTAATGACCCCTGGAATCGAATACCTTGCCACTTCCTTTCATTTGAAGATGGTGGCATAAATCGCATACGGCCACGCCTCAAGGAGGCATATTTTATTCCTTTGTAAGCTTCCACACGGGTAAAATTATGAATATGTGGACATTTTACCCCTTGTAAGTAGCCATCTGTGACCTTTACTGATTTCGTTCCCCGCCGGAGTGAATCGTGGAGACAATTCTGGTACGTCGCACACACACAGGGCAACACAAGTGCCACGCCCAGCACCATCAACTGACACGGACCCATGGTCAAATACCACGAACCTACTTTCACTTTGTATTTAAACACACTATCCGCTTCCAAAAGATTTTCAATAGCAACGTCGAAAGGTTTCTATATTGTAGATTTACCTTCACCTATACGTTGCAAGGTAAAAATGCCCTGCCAAAGCAGCGCACACGGTGATGAGCACGGAACGTAATCAATGAAATTCGCAGTTAACATCTAAACACACGAGTTGTAAATTATAAATTCCGATACTGAAAGGATCACACATAAAACTCCTTTTGGAACATTCTGTGTAGCTACGGGCAATTTATCTGTTTCTCTCTCCTGCTTTAACAAGTACCTATCAACAAAACTTGTATATCCAGATATGTATTAACAAGATTGTGACAACGTCAACACGACATCTTCCGTCAATTACCACTGCGTATTAATTAGTATAAAAATACACTGCACGTAAACCAAGTATAATGATCCTTGACATGTATCTGTCTGGTGTATCAGTGGTCAGTGCATAGACACGATCAGTCGCCCCATCTCTTTGTAGATAAATTATTTGCTCCTAAATATAACGTGTCGATGGATAATTTCTTTCCAACAAAATCAATCAACCTTTGATAATGAAGCCGCATGCTTCGGATTGCGTCGGTAAGTTATTCATTAGGCTGCTACGTAAACCAGTCGCGTTCTGATTCTATCAAGTTCAAAAAACCTGCAAAATAAGTATACGGAGGAGGAAAAACAAAAGAATCGCTCAGTTATTGGACCATGAAGTCTGTCAACAACACAAGGGCAAGATGTGTATCAGTCTATATCCTGTTAGGCTCGGCTTGCTGGCTCTCGCTAACAAGGTCTGGTCGTTACTGGTAATATTCGCCAGCACTATCCCGATAAACCGATAAGTTTACAGATATCTGGTGTACGGTCTGATTAAAAATCACAAACATTTGCACACACGCCCTTGTTCGTGTTCACGACAAATATGTCAGAGAAATCACGTGACCATTACAGGATTACAGATGTTAGGTTGGAATTTGACAGGAAAAAAAGAATGCTTTTCGTAATGCAATTGCACAAATCAGATAGTGAGCGACTAGCTATGAACGCGCGTTAGTGGTTCTATGTTCGATCTGGACACGATCTCATTGACGGCTAATACAACGCCAGGCACCACCACCAATATCGAGAGCCCGTCACACACGTGCTCCGAATTCGAATGCTCAAATATGCGGAACAGACTCACCAGGCCTCTAACGGATGAATGAGTGCGATTGCTTTCATCTCAGTCGTCGAGGAGCAGAATAGAATTGTCACTACGGTGAAAAGTTATGCGACAAGAAGGATTTCGTCTTTCTTGACAGTCCAAGGTGGCCGAGCTGTTCTTAACGTTTCACAAAACTGAATCAAACATGCACGATAAATGACAACCGATTTCAAATCCCGGTGGTATATACGTAATGCGTTCTTTGCATTTTAAAGGAGGTCTCCTGTTACTGTACTTTTAATCCCTGTAGTCAATGGTACAACACTAATGATTTCCTACGGGGCGTGTGTAAACCGAACCAGACTACTGACAATCAAGTGAAGGAAAACACAACATGGCGATACCTAAAGCATGTTTGCCAAATTACGTTATGTGGTCATTTTAGCTGGTGAAAGCAAAATGAAAGCTTCCTTCAATACATCAGGGAATGAACCGTACAATTTGTTATACATACTCTTGCTCACATATGTTGATCAACGATTGTGTTTTTCAAAGTTATCCCAGGGGTTAAAACGTGACGCAATGCACGATGCAATGTCCATTTACATAGAGAGTTCCATCGAAATCGTTCAACCGAAAGAGACATTCAATATCACATTTGCGAAATGATAGTTATCGATAAATTGACGCTTCTGACATGGCCTTAGATGGCATGAATTTGGTGGGACAAAATCTTCCTTAGATCTGGAGGAAATGCAGAATGAACACGAATTCAATTTAACCAAAATGGTATTTTTTTCTCAAAAAATACGGTAAAATTTGACGGCATACTAGTACTCCCAGCGTGCTTTTCTGTCTACCGCTGATATTTCCATCATTATGTCCACCGGTCCTTATCACAGACACAGAGACACACGATAGAGTAGGTCACAAACTGATCACGTAAAACATCTGTATAGCACACTATTGCTTTCTGCATCAATCATTGCTATATCTTTCCTTCGGCTATTACGATTTACTGTCTCATTAATAGCTCATATATTTGTTTTGCAAGTTTAAAACCCCTTTTTTGTACATAAACATGTCATTGAGAATTATTTTAACTTCACATTTGATGATGAAATAGTTCTGCCGAAACGCGCTCCACGTTAACACTTTGAACCAAGTATATTTTCATATCTTTGGCGAAATGAAAATTTCAGTGTTGTTCTTTTTTCTCTAAGTTTCTGGCAAACTGACAGCATGTCACTCCATCAGACATGCTTCTTCTTTGCCCAGCCAGCCTCAGTAACCTAGAAAGTATACCCTTTGTTTAAAACCTTACATAATTGTATTCAGCGTGATGCAGCTAGATGTAGCCGTGCTTGTACAGTACGTACATTAAGGTTGTTACGCTTTATGTCATTGACACCAGGACAGAGATAGGTGTGGCGATCCTAATGGTGTGTTTAAATTCGTCAACACTGGTCACGTAACGTCATTATCGAAATGGCTTCCATTTCGAAAACATACCAAAGACTATGACAAAATACAATGTAGACCAGGCACTAGTGATATTTTATACCCACTAGAGATTGCATTTTATTTCATTTCAGGTACGGATTCTTATACGGCTTTCTTGCTTAATTAAGGTTTTACGCAGTCAAATTGCAAACATGTCCGAGACATAAATAGTTTCCTGGGTAAACAGGAATATGACAAGTCTCTGAGATGCTGATATCATTTTTTTTTCATTACAAAATCAAAAAACAATCCTCATACAATTGACGTTACAAGAAGTTAACTATCACTTTGATGCTGTATAATTTGAATGTTGGACACAAAAAAGTATTTACATTGTAACTAAATATTGTTCAGTTGCTTTCGCGATTATTTGACTTTTAAACATAAATGAACTTTCTTATGGTCCGGTTGTTCTGTCTTTGTCATATCCTCTGTGGTACGTAACTATCTCAGCGACCAAACGAGATACCAGCTGAACATGGTAATCACATTTAACATTGAAAGTTAATGTTACAGCAACTGAAATAAAATGATATATGTTACCATGGATACCATGCAGTTGTACATCATTATTTCTATACTATTGTTAGAGATTAGGTAAAGACTACACTCTATTGATTATGTTAGAGAACGATCTGTATGTTGAACGATCAGATCATGGACTGATGTCTGCAAAACTTTGCAATAATAGAGGCCAGAATCGGACGTAGCCAGGGCAACGGTTACTTCGGATTAAACTCAAGAAATTAAAGCGTGTAAGTTATAACATTTGTGTCGCATATACTTTGTATCAGACTCACTGAAGCTGGTTGGTGTTCTTGCGTTTCAATAATTAGAATAATTGATTGCTGTAAAACGATCATATGTGTCAGGGAATAGGAAACCAATTTTTCTGAGTTAAAAGGTATCGATGTATTCAAATAATCAGTGAGGCGGTAAAAACATTTGAGACAATATATTGCTCATTTAACCCTATTCAATTGATGTATCTGTTAAACTTATGATCAGTAACATACAGGTTATTGAACTCTATAATCTGGGTCATTTTCCGAGCCCGTTGCGAGCTTAACCTAAAACTTCCGGACTACTTTCATCAATCATTTATGAAATAAGAACGAATTTAAGAATGTAAAAGCCGTTTATCAAGATTAAAAGCGAAAGAAATGATTAAAAATATGAGCTTAACATTTATTAAACCAGGGGGCATTTACGTGCTCTACTATCAATATTTGATAAGATATACGTATCTGTCCAATGTTGTCCAACAAATAATGCAATTAACCAGTGATTGTGTCTCATCAGTACGAGTACATCCTTCTATTCACTTACATGTTAATTCGTACCCACAACGAAAGTCACAAAACGCTATACTACACACAATTTCTGTTAGAGTTATCTTCCCGGAAACAAATTTTGCTTAACAAATACAATGGACCTTAGTTTCATCAATGTGATTGTACTTTGTTTCAATAAACAAGACCAGATGAGCCATAAATCTGTTACATTTTTGCGATAATAAAGGGAAATACTCGTACAGTGAAACATTCGATTCAAATTGGAGAATGGTTTCATCGTCAAGTCAGCAGATAAACCATACATACTTACTAACTCTACCTTCTGATATTTATATTTTTCTCTCCTTTGTCGGTAGTGTCTCTAAGTTTTTCTTGAAAGCCCGGTGTCACCCTAAGCATCCATGATTAGCTTGTTGTTAGAATGAGATGACAAATTTGTTGAGAGGAGCAGCGGTGTACAGGTCTAGACATTTCACACGGGGTACTTAAAAATGACACTTGACTGACATCATTTTTTTGTATACAACAATGTAATCGATAAGATTAGGGCAAAATATGAACAGTATGAATGATATCTATAAATGATATCCGCCTTGTAAATCTAAGTCAAATCCAAGTAATGACTCGTCCTTATTGCGAGAACTGGAGTAATGACAGCAAGACAACCCGGTAAACTAACGAACACAGTCAAAAACGTCGATCTTCATATCACAAAGAAATTGCATAATTCAAAATCAAATCATGATGGAGCAATGTTCATCGTTAATTGGCATCCTTGGAAATACAGCATACAAAACCCCTGAATACTGAATGAGTTGTGGCATGTAAACAGGCGGGGGAGCTGGGAGATACTCCTAAGATACGGAAACTTTATGATTTGAAAATCGACTTCGTCACGCCTATAGTTTTGGTAAATGGTAAATCGACCATATCGGTCAAACTTGATATAACAGATTCTGTTGTGTCGTTCCATCGACTTCGTCTTTAAAAAAGTCTTGTCATTGAAACACAAAACAGTTTCCTGGTAACTGTAATTGAATTTCAAAGATTTGGAGAAATGTTTATCACCAGTCTAGATATTCTCTTTGGCAAAATCATCCTCCAAGAACACAAGAAGTCGGCCAGGGGAGGGACACAGAATATTCCCATAAAATCGCGTCATTAAACTCAACAACGATATTGTCAACCTTGAAATCAATTGTTCTCACGATTTTATCTCAAAAGTCGAGTTCATCGTTGCCTTTGACGTGTTTTTCAAAAAGTATGCACCATATTAATTTACAATCGTATCTATATACTTCTTTGAAAAGAAAGTTCTCCTGATAAGAGAGCGAAGGCGTTCTTCATTTTGATAGGAGTAATGTGTTTATATTGGAGAAGTCAAATGTTTTGATAACTCGATTTATTGATTGCCGTAGCAAAGCCTCGTCTAACACCAAACCACGAAGAGAAGTGTTAATGCCAAAACAAGTGTTGTAGAAAAATACAGGAAATTCTGAACTCTATCCTGTGGGATTGAAAGCAACCCAGGGTTCAGCATTTTGTATGCTTCGTGTCTTTGCTGTTCTGAGGGGTTCCCCTTGTATTTGTGTCTATACTGTTCTTGTTCCCCTTGTATTTGTGTCTATACTGTCCTTGTTCCCCTTGTATTTGTGTCTATACTGTCCTTGTTCCCCTTGTATTTGTGTCTATACTGTCCTTGTTCCCCTTGTATTTGTGTCTATACTGTCCTTGTTCCCCTTGTATTTGTGTCTATACTGTCCTTGTTCCCCTTGTATTTGTGTCTATACTGTCCTTGTTCCCCTTGTATTTGTGTCTATACTGTCCTTGTTCCCCTTGTATTTGTGTCTATACTGTCCTTGTTCCCCTTGTATTTGTGTCTATACTGTCCTTGTTCCCCTTGTATTTGTGTCTATACTGTCCTTGTTCCCCTTGTATTTGTGTCTATACTGTCCTTGTTCCCCTTGTATTTGTGTCTATACTGTCCTTGTTCCCCTTGTATTTGTGTCTATACTGTCCTTGTTCCCCTTGTATTTGTGTCTATACTGTCCTTGTTCCCCTTGTATTTGTGTCTATACTGTCCTTGTTCCCCTTGTATTTGTGTCTATACTGTCCTTGTTCCCCTTGTATTTGTGTCTATACTGTCCTTGTTCCCCTTGTATTTGTGTCTATACTGTCCTTGTTCCCCTTGTATTTGTGTCTATACTGTCCTTGTTCCCCTTGTATTTGTGTCTATACTGTCCTTGTTCCCCTTGTATTTGTGTCTATACTGTCCTTGTTCCCCTTGTATTTGTGTCTATACTGTCCTTGTTCCCCTTGTATTTGTGTCTATACTGTCCTTGTTCCCCTTGTATTTGTGTCTATACTGTCCTTGTTCCCCTTGTATTTGTGTCTATACTGTCCTTGTTCCCCTTGTATTTGTGTCTATACTGTCCTTGTTCCCCTTGTATTTGTGTCTATACTGTCCTTGTTCCCCTTGTATTTGTGTCTATACTGTCCTTGTTCCCCTTGTATTTGTGTCTATACTGTCCTTGTTCCCCTTGTATTTGTGTCTATACTGTCCTTGTTCCCCTTGTATTTGTGTCTATACTGTCCTTGTTCCCCTTGTATTTGTGTCTATACTGTCCTTGTTCCCCTTGTATTTGTGTCTATACTGTCCTTGTTCCCCTTGTATTTGTGTCTATACTGTCCTTGTTCCCCTTGTATTTGTGTCTATACTGTCCTTGTTCCCCTTGTATTTGTGTCTATACTGTCCTTGTTCCCCTTGTATTTGTGTCTATACTGTCCTTGTTCCCCTTGTATTTGTGTCTATACTGTCCTTGTTCCCCTTGTATTTGTGTCTATACTGTCCTTGTTCCCCTTGTATTTGTGTCTATACTGTCCTTGTTCCCCTTGTATTTGTGTCTATACTGTCCTTGTTCCCCTTGTATTTGTGTCTATACTGTCCTTGTTCCCCTTGTATTTGTGTCTATACTGTCCTTGTTCCCCTTGTATTTGTGTCTATACTGTCCTTGTTCCCCTTGTATTTGTGTCTATACTGTCCTTGTTCCCCTTGTATTTGTGTCTATACTGTCCTTGTTCCCCTTGTATTTGTGTCTATACTGTCCTTGTTCCCCTTGTATTTGTGTCTATACTGTCCTTGTTCCCCTTGTATTTGTGTCTATACTGTCCTTGTTCCCCTTGTATTTGTGTCTATACTGTCCTTGTTCCCCTTGTATTTGTGTCTATACTGTCCTTGTTCCCCTTGTATTTGTGTCTATACTGTCCTTGTTCCCCTTGTATTTGTGTCTATACTGTCCTTGTTCCCCTTGTATTTGTGTCTATACTGTCCTTGTTCCCCTTGTATTTGTGTCTATACTGTCCTTGTTCCCCTTGTATTTGTGTCTATACTGTCCTTGTTCCCCTTGTATTTGTGTCTATACTGTCCTTGTTCCCCTTGTATTTGTGTCTATACTGTCCTTGTTCCCCTTGTATTTGTGTCTATACTGTCCTTGTTCCCCTTGTATTTGTGTCTATACTGTCCTTGTTCCCCTTGTATTTGTGTCTATACTGTCCTTGTTCCCCTTGTATTTGTGTCTATACTGTCCTTGTTCCCCTTGTATTTGTGTCTATACTGTCCTTGTTCCCCTTGTATTTGTGTCTATACTGTCCTTGTTCCCCTTGTATTTGTGTCTATACTGTCCTTGTTCCCCTTGTATTTGTGTCTATACTGTCCTTGTTCCCCTTGTATTTGTGTCTATACTGTCCTTGTTCCCCTTGTATTTGTGTCTATACTGTCCTTGTTCCCCTTGTATTTGTGTCTATACTGTCCTTGTTCCCCTTGTATTTGTGTCTATACTGTCCTTGTTCCCCTTGTATTTGTGTCTATACTGTCCTTGTTCCCCTTGTATTTGTGTCTATACTGTCCTTGTTCCCCTTGTATTTGTGTCTATACTGTCCTTGTTCCCCTTGTATTTGTGTCTATACTGTCCTTGTTCCCCTTGTATTTGTGTCTATACTGTCCTTGTTCCCCTTGTATTTGTGTCTATACTGTCCTTGTTCCCCTTGTATTTGTGTCTATACTGTCCTTGTTCCCCTTGTATTTGTGTCTATACTGTCCTTGTTCCCCTTGTATTTGTGTCTATACTGTCCTTGTTCCCCTTGTATTTGTGTCTATACTGTCCTTGTTCCCCTTGTATTTGTGTCTATACTGTCCTTGTTCCCCTTGTATTTGTGTCTATACTGTCCTTGTTCCCCTTGTATTTGTGTCTATACTGTCCTTGTTCCCCTTGTATTTGTGTCTATACTGTCCTTGTTCCCCTTGTATTTGTGTCTATACTGTCCTTGTTCCCCTTGTATTTGTGTCTATACTGTCCTTGTTCCCCTTGTATTTGTGTCTATACTGTCCTTGTTCCCCTTGTATTTGTGTCTATACTGTCCTTGTTCCCCTTGTATTTGTGTCTATACTGTCCTTGTTCCCCTTGTATTTGTGTCTATACTGTCCTTGTTCCCCTTGTATTTGTGTCTATACTGTCCTTGTTCCCCTTGTATTTGTGTCTATACTGTCCTTGTTCCCCTTGTATTTGTGTCTATACTGTCCTTGTTCCCCTTGTATTTGTGTCTATACTGTCCTTGTTCCCCTTGTATTTGTGTCTATACTGTCCTTGTTCCCCTTGTATTTGTGTCTATACTGTCCTTGTTCCCCTTGTATTTGTGTCTATACTGTCCTTGTTCCCCTTGTATTTGTGTCTATACTGTCCTTGTTCCCCTTGTATTTGTGTCTATACTGTCCTTGTTCCCCTTGTATTTGTGTCTATACTGTCCTTGTTCCCCTTGTATTTGTGTCTATACTGTCCTTGTTCCCCTTGTATTTGTGTCTATACTGTCCTTGTTCCCCTTGTATTTGTGTCTATACTGTCCTTGTTCCCCTTGTATTTGTGTCTATACTGTCCTTGTTCCCCTTGTATTTGTGTCTATACTGTCCTTGTTCCCCTTGTATTTGTGTCTATACTGTCCTTGTTCCCCTTGTATTTGTGTCTATACTGTCCTTGTTCCCCTTGTATTTGTGTCTATACTGTCCTTGTTCCCCTTGTATTTGTGTCTATACTGTCCTTGTTCCCCTTGTATTTGTGTCTATACTGTCCTTGTTCCCCTTGTATTTGTGTCTATACTGTCCTTGTTCCCCTTGTATTTGTGTCTATACTGTCCTTGTTCCCCTTGTATTTGTGTCTATACTGTCCTTGTTCCCCTTGTATTTGTGTCTATACTGTCCTTGTTCCCCTTGTATTTGTGTCTATACTGTCCTTGTTCCCCTTGTATTTGTGTCTATACTGTCCTTGTTCCCCTTGTATTTGTGTCTATACTGTCCTTGTTCCCCTTGTATTTGTGTCTATACTGTCCTTGTTCCCCTTGTATTTGTGTCTATACTGTCCTTGTTCCCCTTGTATTTGTGTCTATACTGTCCTTGTTCCCCTTGTATTTGTGTCTATACTGTCCTTGTTCCCCTTGTATTTGTGTCTATACTGTCCTTGTTCCCCTTGTATTTGTGTCTATACTGTCCTTGTTCCCCTTGTATTTGTGTCTATACTGTCCTTGTTCCCCTTGTATTTGTGTCTATACTGTCCTTGTTCCCCTTGTATTTGTGTCTATACTGTCCTTGTTCCCCTTGTATTTGTGTCTATACTGTCCTTGTTCCCCTTGTATTTGTGTCTATACTGTCCTTGTTCCCCTTGTATTTGTGTCTATACTGTCCTTGTTCCCCTTGTATTTGTGTCTATACTGTCCTTGTTCCCCTTGTATTTGTGTCTATACTGTCCTTGTTCCCCTTGTATTTGTGTCTATACTGTCCTTGTTCCCCTTGTATTTGTGTCTATACTGTCCTTGTTCCCCTTGTATTTGTGTCTATACTGTCCTTGTTCCCCTTGTATTTGTGTCTATACTGTCCTTGTTCCCCTTGTATTTGTGTCTATACTGTCCTTGTTCCCCTTGTATTTGTGTCTATACTGTCCTTGTTCCCCTTGTATTTGTGTCTATACTGTCCTTGTTCCCCTTGTATTTGTGTCTATACTGTCCTTGTTCCCCTTGTATTTGTGTCTATACTGTCCTTGTTCCCCTTGTATTTGTGTCTATACTGTCCTTGTTCCCCTTGTATTTGTGTCTATACTGTCCTTGTTCCCCTTGTATTTGTGTCTATACTGTCCTTGTTCCCCTTGTATTTGTGTCTATACTGTCCTTGTTCCCCTTGTATTTGTGTCTATACTGTCCTTGTTCCCCTTGTATTTGTGTCTATACTGTCCTTGTTCCCCTTGTATTTGTGTCTATACTGTCCTTGTTCCCCTTGTATTTGTGTCTATACTGTCCTTGTTCCCCTTGTATTTGTGTCTATACTGTCCTTGTTCCCCTTGTATTTGTGTCTATACTGTCCTTGTTCCCCTTGTATTTGTGTCTATACTGTCCTTGTTCCCCTTGTATTTGTGTCTATACTGTCCTTGTTCCCCTTGTATTTGTGTCTATACTGTCCTTGTTCCCCTTGTATTTGTGTCTATACTGTCCTTGTTCCCCTTGTATTTGTGTCTATACTGTCCTTGTTCCCCTTGTATTTGTGTCTATACTGTCCTTGTTCCCCTTGTATTTGTGTCTATACTGTCCTTGTTCCCCTTGTATTTGTGTCTATACTGTCCTTGTTCCCCTTGTATTTGTGTCTATACTGTCCTTGTTCCCCTTGTATTTGTGTCTATACTGTCCTTGTTCCCCTTGTATTTGTGTCTATACTGTCCTTGTTCCCCTTGTATTTGTGTCTATACTGTCCTTGTTCCCCTTGTATTTGTGTCTATACTGTCCTTGTTCCCCTTGTATTTGTGTCTATACTGTCCTTGTTCCCCTTGTATTTGTGTCTATACTGTCCTTGTTCCCCTTGTATTTGTGTCTATACTGTCCTTGTTCCCCTTGTATTTGTGTCTATACTGTCCTTGTTCCCCTTGTATTTGTGTCTATACTGTCCTTGTTCCCCTTGTATTTGTGTCTATACTGTCCTTGTTCCCCTTGTATTTGTGTCTATACTGTCCTTGTTCCCCTTGTATTTGTGTCTATACTGTCCTTGTTCCCCTTGTATTTGTGTCTATACTGTCCTTGTTCCCCTTGTATTTGTGTCTATACTGTCCTTGTTCCCCTTGTATTTGTGTCTATACTGTCCTTGTTCCCCTTGTATTTGTGTCTATACTGTCCTTGTTCCCCTTGTATTTGTGTCTATACTGTCCTTGTTCCCCTTGTATTTGTGTCTATACTGTCCTTGTTCCCCTTGTATTTGTGTCTATACTGTCCTTGTTCCCCTTGTATTTGTGTCTATACTGTCCTTGTTCCCCTTGTATTTGTGTCTATACTGTCCTTGTTCCCCTTGTATTTGTGTCTATACTGTCCTTGTTCCCCTTGTATTTGTGTCTATACTGTCCTTGTTCCCCTTGTATTTGTGTCTATACTGTCCTTGTTCCCCTTGTATTTGTGTCTATACTGTCCTTGTTCCCCTTGTATTTGTGTCTATACTGTCCTTGTTCCCCTTGTATTTGTGTCTATACTGTCCTTGTTCCCCTTGTATTTGTGTCTATACTGTCCTTGTTCCCCTTGTATTTGTGTCTATACTGTCCTTGTTCCCCTTGTATTTGTGTCTATACTGTCCTTGTTCCCCTTGTATTTGTGTCTATACTGTCCTTGTTCCCCTTGTATTTGTGTCTATACTGTCCTTGTTCCCCTTGTATTTGTGTCTATACTGTCCTTGTTCCCCTTGTATTTGTGTCTATACTGTCCTTGTTCCCCTTGTATTTGTGTCTATACTGTCCTTGTTCCCCTTGTATTTGTGTCTATACTGTCCTTGTTCCCCTTGTATTTGTGTCTATACTGTCCTTGTTCCCCTTGTATTTGTGTCTATACTGTCCTTGTTCCCCTTGTATTTGTGTCTATACTGTCCTTGTTCCCCTTGTATTTGTGTCTATACTGTCCTTGTTCCCCTTGTATTTGTGTCTATACTGTCCTTGTTCCCCTTGTATTTGTGTCTATACTGTCCTTGTTCCCCTTGTATTTGTGTCTATACTGTCCTTGTTCCCCTTGTATTTGTGTCTATACTGTCCTTGTTCCCCTTGTATTTGTGTCTATACTGTCCTTGTTCCCCTTGTATTTGTGTCTATACTGTCCTTGTTCCCCTTGTATTTGTGTCTATACTGTCCTTGTTCCCCTTGTATTTGTGTCTATACTGTCCTTGTTCCCCTTGTATTTGTGTCTATACTGTCCTTGTTCCCCTTCATGTTGGTTTATCATTTCTTCCGATTTGTTTTCCTTTCTGTTGATGTCCCTGCTTGCTGATATGTATCCCTGTATTGGTGTCTACATTCCTCTGATGTGTTCCCTCTAGTATTGGTGTCTCCTTTTTTTTAATGTGTTCACTATTGTAATGGTGTCTCCGTTGTTGTAATGTGTTCCCTATTGAAATGGTGTTTCCGTTGTTGTAATGTGTTCCCGATTGTATTGGTGTCTCCGTTGTTGTTATATGTTCCCTATTGTATTGGTGCCTCCGTTGTTGTAATGTGTTCCCTATTGTATTGGTGTCCCCGTTGTTGTAATGTGTTCCCTATTGTTTTGGTGTCTCCGTTGTTGTCATGTGTTCCCTATTGTATTGGTGTCCCCGTTGTTGTAATGTGTTCCCTATTGTATTGGTGTCCCCGTTGTTGTTATGTGTTCCCTATTGTATTGGTGTCTCCGTTGTAGTTATGTGTTCCCTATTGTATTGGTATCCCCGTTGTTGTAATGTGTTCCCTATTGTATTGGTGTCTCCGTTGTTTTAATGTGTTCCCTATTGTATTGGGGTCTCCGTTGTTGTTATGTGTTTCCTATTGTATTGGTGTCCCCGTTGCTGTAATGTGTTCGCTATTGTTTTGGTTTGGTGCCTAAGTTGTTGTTACGTGTTCCCTATTGTATTGGTGCCTTCGTTGTTGTAATGTGTTCCCTACTGTATTGGTGTCCCCGTTGTTGGTATGTGTTCCCTATTGTATTGGTGTCCCCGTTGTTGTAATGTGTTCGCTATTGTTTTGGTTTGGTGCCCAAGTTGTTGTTACGTGTTCCCTATTGTATTGGTGTCCCCGTTGTTGAAATGTGTCCCCTATTGTATTGGTGTCTCCGTTGTTGTTACGTGTTCCCTATTGTTTTGGTGTCTCCGTTGTTGTTATGTGTTCCCTATTGTATTGGTGTCTCCGTTGTTGTTATGTGTTCCCTATTGTATTGGTGGCTCCGTTGTTGTTATGTGTTCCCTACTGTATTGGTGTCCCCGTTGTTGTAATATGTTCCCTATTGTATTGGTGTCCCCGTTGTTGTAATTTGTTCCCTATTGTATTGGTGTCTCCATTGTTGTTACTTGTTCCCTATTGTATTGGTGTCTCCGTTGTTGTAATTTGTTCCCTATTGTATTGGTGTCTCCATTGTTGTTACCTGTTCCCTATTGTATTGGTGTCTCCGTTGTTGTTATGTGTTCCCTACTGTATTGGTGACCCCGTTGTTGTAATATGTTCCCTATTGTATTGGTGTCCCCGTTGTTGTTATGTGTTCCCTTTGCTAATGGTGTCTCCGTTGTTGTTATATTTTCCCCTGTATTGGTGTCTCCGTTGTTGTAATGTGTTTCTGTTGTAATGTGTTCCCGATTGTATTGGTGTCTCCGTTGTTGTAATGTGTTCCCGATTGTATTGGTGTCCCCGTTGTTGAAATGTGTTCCCTATTGTATTGGTGTCCCCGTTGTTGTAATGTGTTCCCTATTGTATTGGTGTTCCCTTTGTTGTAATGTGTTCCCTATTGTTTTGGTGTCCCCGTTGTTGAAATGTGTTCCCTATTGTATTGGTGTTTCCGTTGTTGTAATGTGTTCCCTATTGTAATGGTGTCTCCGTTGTTGTTATGGTGTCCCTGTTGTTGTAATGTGTTCCCTATTGTAATGGTGTCTCCGTTGTTGTAATGTGTTTCTGTTGTAATGTGTTCCCGATTGTATTGGTGTTCCCGTTGTTGTAATGTGATCCCTATTGCTTTGGTGTCTCCGATGTTGGAATGTGTTCCCTATTGTATTGGTGTTATTGGTGTCTCCGTTGTTGTAATGTGTTCCCGATTGTATTGGTGTCTCCGTTGTTGTAATGTGTTCCCTATTGTGATGGTGTCTCCGTTGTTGTTATATTTTCCCCTGTATTGGTGTCTCCGTTGTTGTAGTATTGGTGTTCCCGTTGTTGTAATGTGATCCCTATTGCTTTGGTGTCTCCGATGTTGGAATGTGTTCCCTATTGTATTGGTGTTTCCGTTGTTGTAATGTGTTCCCTATTTTATTGGTGTCTCCGTTGTTGTTATATTATCCCCTGTATAGGTGACTCCGTTGTTGTAATGTGTTCCCGATTGTATTGGTGTCTCCGTTGTTGTTATGTATTCCCTATTGTATTGGTTTGGTGTCCCCGTTGTTGTAATGTGTTCCCTATTGTATTGGTGTTCCCGTTGTTGTAATGTGTTCCCTATTGTTTTGGTGTCCCCGTTGTTGTAATGTGTTCCCTATTGTATTGGTGTCTCCGTTGTTGTAATGTGTTCCCCATTTTATTGGTGTCTCCGTTGTTGTTATATTTTCCCCTGTATTGGTGTCTCCGTTGTTGTAATGTGTTCCTGATTGTATTGGTGTCTCCGTTGTTGTAATGTGTTCCTGATTGTATTGGTGTCTCCGTTGTTGTAATGTGTTCCGTATTTTATTGGTGTCTCCGTTGTTGTTATATTTTCCCCTGTATTGGTGTCTACGTTGTTGTAGTATTGGTGTTCCCGTTGTTGTAATGTGTTCCCTATTGTAATGGTGTCTCCGTTGTTGTTATATTTTCCCCTGTATTGGTGACTCCGTTGTTGTAATGTGTTTCCTATTGTATTGGTGTCCACGTTGTTGTAATGTGTTCCCTATTGTATTGGCGTCTCCGTTGTTGTAATGTGTTCCCTATTTTATTGGTGTCTCCGTTGTTGTTATATTATCCCCTGTATTGGTGACTCCGTTGTTGTAATGTGTTCCCTATTGTATTGGTGTCTCCGTTGGTGTAATGTGTTCCCTATTGTAATGGTGTCTCCGTTGTTGTTATATTTTCCCCTGTATTGCTGTCTCCGTTGTTGTAATGTGTTCCATATTGTATTGGTGTCTCCGTTGGTGTAATGTGTTCCCTATTGTAATGGTGTTTGATGTTGTTATATTTTCCCCTGTATTGCTGTCTCCGTTGTTGTAATGTGTTACCCATTGTATTGGTGTCTCCGTTTTTGTAATGTGTTCCCTATTGTATCCCTATTGTATTGGTGTCCCCGTTGTTGTTGTTATATTATCCCCTGTATTGGTGACTCCGTTGTTGTAATGTGTTTCCTATTGTATTGGTGTCCCCGTTGTTGTAATGTGTTCCCTATTGTAATGGTGTCTCCGTTGTTGTTATATTTTCCCCTGTATTGGTGTCTCCGCTGTCCTGACTTAGGTGTCTCTGCTGTTCTCTATGGTCAACTTTAAAAAAAATCTTGGTTTCCGGACCTGTCCTGCTGTGTGTAGATCCGGGAATATGTTTATGTTATATTCTTCATGAACATTATAAAATGTAGCTGTGTTGTCCTTTTTATCAACATGCTCCTTTGTGTTCATGGCCCAAAATAGATCATGTCTTACCTCTGTGAAAAGTGCTGTGATTAATGTGAAAACAAAAATCTAAAGTTTTGATATAAGCAGAACAAAATTCTGAAATTCACAAAATTGTATTCCCATTAATCTATTTCCAAACTTATTAACAAGAAATGTTACGACCATTTAAGGATATGGCTGTGTTTCTGTTAGCAGATCCAGTCTGTATAGAGTCTGCAAAATTCACAAATAATTTTGAAGCCATTCTACAACAGGTACAAAGGGTATGTTCTATACCTCATACACCCTTAGATAAGAAACTGACATATTAAATTGTTATGGACGCTTGTAGTAACTCCAGGGGTGAGTTCCTGTACACTGCGGAACCATTAGAACTTATTATTCAAGCGTCTTATTCTGATTGAAAGACTATGATGTTGTGGTTGAAATCTCTGCCAGTGTTTATCGCTCAATCATGTCAGTATCACTTATACATCGCATGTCGGATGACATCAGTTAGCGTTTGGACGTAGTCGACGATTACGTGAGTCGCGCAATAATTCATATGTCGGGGAAGTCCCCGTGGATATCTTTTACCTGAACGACATTTACAATTTACGACCTTAATTTAGTCCGACTCTCCGCACTGTCTCCAAATATTCCATGTAGTTATATAATCAAAGACCAGGACACAATGACTACACACCGTTCTCTGGCCTGCTGAAAACACGGCCTTGCATAAAAGCAGAGGAGCACGGAGTCAAACGGACTATAAGATGGCGGATCGTTATCTGAAAGCTCTTACCAAGGTAGTGATTTGTGCGTTTATCGCTCTGACTGCCGTGTGTAAGAGACATTACAGAATATCTATACATGTATCTGCACTCGACGGCGGAAGAATGTTTTGGTTGCTTTTCACCGTGTAGTTCAAAACCAAAGAATCGTGGCAAGCACTGAAACAAAACCCAGAGGATTTCATTTTGTTAGTAATAACGTTTTATACAAAAGGCATTTATGAAAACAAATTATGATATCAAATGTTGCTAATGCAGTTTTTAGTGAATCTCGTTGCTTCGAACTAATTGATTTTATTCAGCGATTGTAACAGAATTAATAGCGATTGGAGCTGTAGGAGAGGTTTTATCAGATACTGTTTTCTCTGCCAAACTGATGGCGCTGTCAAAATCTACCTGACAATCACTTGCTATAAATAAGGCATAGATTGAAAGAATGAGGTTATCAGCCCATCATAGGACGTGCGCGACGATCACGTGATCAAACAGGTGTTCGATTAAGATTTTCAAGATGTACTTTCCCAGGAAAGTTTATCCTTTCTTATATCGATGAATGTCAGAGCTATAGACCTATTTCTGATGATAAGACGACATTCATTGCCAATTTAAATGTTCTGTACAATTCGATAGAGACGTTTTTATGCTTTTAGTTTTCATATGTTATGAAAAAAGGAAAAACTAGTACATGTAATAAAAAAAAAAAAAAATGAAAAAAAAATGTTAAATCAAAAAACTAGAAAAAAACATATTCTTTTATTCTTCTGGTTTATTCGAAATCAGTTTAAGGTGGCTCCACACATCGTCATCAGCGTCCATTTTCGTGACGTACTTCCGGAAAAAGTATAGCTCGGACTCAATTATCTTGATCGAAATGTGCATGTACATCGAGTCGTCATTTCCGTATTGTGTATTTGGCATTCACTATCGTTGTGCAAATTATAGTAACACCTGGGCCGTTTTCGTTTAAAAGGTCAAACCGATCGGACCACTGTTGTTCGTTTATTAAATAAGGTCGGACCTAGTAATCTGATGCTGCTTTCAGGCGAGCCTTGAGAAAGCCTTGCAAGGCCTGCATACACATTTGTAGGTCCGCCAGGATTTATACCCGAAATTGTTACATCTATAAACGGCCAAACCGGTTGTTCCGCATAAACGAACAGGCCCCTGGTAAACAATAGTACACGTGCGTGCCGATGATATATATATATATATATATGTCAACACCCGATATCGAGATTTTACCGGGGGATGTATAATCACACGTACTTCAGGAATAAAGATTTCCAATTCAAAGACATAAACAGACTCACGGGAAGACAGTGACATGAGACCAACCGGACCTCAAGAAGGTCATATAGGAAACACATGGAATGCGGACGTACCGACGTCATATGTGCATATTACGTACTTACACGAATTCATAAGCTCGAGGTCGTTACGATTTTCGCTGTTGAGGGAGTTTCGCTCTGTCGATTGAAACGTGTTTACAAATGTAGTCTACTTACTATCAAGATACCTATGAAGTGCATGTGTGAGTGCACGTGAGAACGGCATACCATGCGATAGCCTCTGGTCACATAATTATGTACCTGATAANTGTCATCCCTCTGCAAAAAGTTCCGATTTTTTTCAAGGAAGATAACTCTCACCCGGATCAAAGTGATTGTAAAATGTAAAATAAATTAATTATAAAGCCATTGTGTATATTTTGTTCAATTTCCCATTCTATATGTAAAGATCTTTGTGTCCTGTTTGCTTTTAGCTTGTAGATAATCACTTTTATCCGTACAAATTCAATAAAAAACACTTTGTGTAACATGTGTTACATATTTTGCGATAAATAAAATATTTGTAGGATTAATTAGAAATGCTTCTTTTCATTTTATTATTGTTATTATTGTTCCGAACAATGCCACACACACAAAAAACGGAAAATATTAAAATTGACGAAAATTCAATTTTTTGGTATTTTTTCCGAAAAGTCCCCAAACTATCGGAATGTTTAGATTTTCATAAAATCAATTCTACATAGTTGCATAACCATTATATGAAAGTTTCAACGAATTTTGCTGGTTAATTGCGAAAGTGTGGAGCCACCTTAAGGCCATTCTGCTTCCGTACTTAAACTCCAACTTTTGTATAAAATGCGTAACAAATTAACTCCAGACTATGATGATTATATAATTCGTCCTTTCAGGCTTTCTCTAACAAATTCATCTTTGAAACCTTCAACTCTTCGCGGTTGGAATTCATTGGACCTTTCTGTACGATCAATGACCTCATTACATTTTTGTTATACAACAACTATAAAACAAATCATTACAACTTATATTTATCACTCTTGTTGGCCCAGATATTAGCGTGATGGGTTTTTTGAAGTGAGAGTAAACCGGAGAATCTGGCAAAAAGCTACGTTGTCGGACAGGTAACACCCTACCTTTACGAGTCTTATCGGGGAATCGAACCCCGGCAGCCTTGGTGAAAGGCGAGCGCGTTATCTTTTTTTTTTCTTTTTCTTGAGAATGTATCAAGCATTTATTGGTCCAGTCATAGGGCCCATCATAGTCATCGTCATCACCATCACCATCATTACCATCAATCTCGATATCGTCATCACCGTCACCATCGCCACTCGCATGGTGAGTTTGATTTGTAAACACGCAAATAAATTGTTCACATGTGTCACAGGTGTAACATTCCCTATCTCCTTCCTCCTGACTCTCATCTGTACATGTACAGCGGGGTTCGCACTCACCACACCTCTCACAAATAGGGATAGTACCTCCTCACACCGACAGTTCGCTCGAATAGAACCGCATCGCTTACACGGTGGTGTTGTGCAATTCCTGGCATAGTGTCCCTGCCCCTTACACTTAAAGCATGAAAAATTAGGGCAGTCTTTAAATACATATGGCGTTATCCACTGTGCCACCCGACAACTCAGTGATAAGATTAGAGAATGGAAAAGGGACAAGACTGTATATCTGACACCAAATTGTAATTTGACTGAAACCTTGGTCATTACCCAGGCAATAATGGGGTGAATATTTATGGAGTGAACTATTATGATATCTCATTTGGAAAAAAAACCCTTTAAAATCGACATAAGTGTACGTATTGTTTTAACCGTTACTGTACTCGTCTAGACGAAACCATCACAATGTGTGTCGTCCGAATAATACGAAACTAGTTGACCAGACTGTGATGTCAGCGCGGTCTCAAGGATAAAATAGCGACAGAAGTAAGATTACAAGTGTTACTCATTTCAGGGATTATTTGGGTTAGCAAATTTCAACCATAGCAAATAATTAACCAAGTATTCATCCTTTTCCTTCTAGCGCTATAACATGTCCTTGATTATCTAGACAATTCCAATGTTTTTCTTAATTCGCATCATTCACACCACACCCTTCTTACCATTTACCTGCTGTAGACGTCTCTTAATCCGCGTGAACAAAAAGTCCCTCAAAAGTAATAATACATACTTTGCATCCTAATCCTTGTAAGCAAAAAAAGTGTTCCTCTAAGAAAACAAATTTCACTTATTTATTCAATAATATTTTTTAATTTAGATAAATACAACATCATAATATAACATCTAACGGTTTGTTGTTTTTTGCAAAGTGTTGTCTGCTTTTTGTTTAACAGCTCACAGCAAGATGGTGGGGGATATTTGAAATGTATTTTGCGATGAATGTCGCGTAGAGGAATACCCGAATCAAAGAGAAAAGACTGACAGTCAGTTTCTGTTAGTATAATCATACATCACTCATAAACGTTGCAAATAATTTGATGTGTAATACTTGTTGGCCAATATTTTATAACTACGGTTACATAAGTACAGATGTCGAATGTGTATGTTCACTGTAATCAAGTCGTCCAGAGATTACCCAATATGGTACTAAGATATAATTTGTTGCGTCTTTTTGGATATTTCTTTGAGTAAATTTTTCTTCAAATTAAATTATCTGAACATTAATGAACTTATTAATATTATCATTATTTATTAAACACAACCAATACCGCTTTTGTGACCAAAATCCGAGCAGTACATACATATTGTGCAGAAGGGATTGAATTGTTATCCCCGGCACTGCATATAAATGTATAGTGCTTGGTCACATTGAATTTCGTTAAGGTTGTATTATTCAAATTGTTTTCAATTCCCCGAACATCTGGTTTGTGTGACCTTGACCCTGCATGCTCTTATCTTTCCTACCTTGACGTTATAAATATAGTTCGAGTTTTGCACGAACGAATACATCCGCGAACTTATGTCAACGCTATAAACTCGTTCACCCTAGGTCATTTAATAGACTCTACCGTACATTTATCAGGTTGAGTCCATTATGTGCCTGAGTTGTGAAAGGGTAAACGTGCTCTAATTGGGAAGATGAGAAAGATTGCTAATTTAACACCATCAATCAACTAGATAGGAGATGTTTAGTTAAGATATAAGTAAATATTGTCAAACATCTACCATCTACACACATCTGTAAATATGATACTGCAGAAGTGGAACATTTTTATTACTTTTTGTTTATTTACATATTTTTATCGTAACTGTTATGGTACCATTTCATCCCGTTTTGTATCGGCGTTTATTGGTAACCTCTCTCCATAAAAACCGGTTCTGAGAATCACAATAGCCATGATAACACCTCTCTGACGGTTGATAATCCCAAGCATTACGTCATGCTCCGAATAGAACCGGTGATTTTCTGATTCCATCGATTCATTTAGTTAATGATGTCGATTTCAACTATATCAAGTGTTAAGCTTGGCACACAAGAGATGTCGAGCATAGAAATAAATTGCCTTAATTTTTGGCAGGATCAAATCAATAGAAGAACCTGGGTTGCTAATGTCAATTTAAATCGCCTAGGGACATCTCAGGATTGATTCTAGCCTAATTAGGAAGGTATGGCCTTTCATGGAGCCCTCGAGATTATGTCACTTTATTTTAGATTGAACAGTTCCGCTTCAAAAGTAGCGAAAAATAGATTATCTGGTAGACTAGGGGAAATAAATCTTACAAGATTTCGTTATTTTAATGTGTCTAACATTTTGTAGTACTATTGGACTCAGACTTAGGTAGAATTAACGCTGCTACACATGTCCTAGTGATAGGTACTGTTTGTTCACTCTTTCAAACTGGATGGGTCTGTTTGAGATGGAATGCCGTTTTTAAGAGCAATAATGTCTAGGGAGTAAGATTATTTCTATTTCTGTCAATTTCCGTATAATAACACAGTGGAAAGGGCATGTTTGCGTTTTCTCTTTATTTGATGTTTAATATTATTTTATTTTCTATGAAGATAAATGAACAGGTAAAAATTGAAGAGAAACGCAAATTAACTGTTATAAAATGGTGGGTCTGCGATTGAACAAGTATACTCAGACCTTGACGTAACACATCTTTGTTCTATAATTATGGCTCATGAATGTACTGCGAAACACATCTTTGTTCTATAATTATCGCTCATGAATGTACTGCGTAACATATCTTTGTTCTATAATTATCGCACATGAATGTACTGAAACCCCCAAAAGTTGGAACATATCCGGGCTATACGATTGTTCACCTGAAAGGTTGTTAATTTATCAACCGTAACCCGCTGTCCTTTCGACTCCGTTGAACGTGACGTTTTACATGCATCAACTGGAAATCTATAACGTTACCATCCTGCTTTACTCGTTTAAGCATGCATTGCCATTGACTGTCATTGGAATCCTTTTATGACGTCATACCACTGCCTTTGAAGCTTGCCTTGTTCAGCATGCTATGAATCAGGTCCCAAATTCCAGAAATTTGACAATTCTTGATTGATTTGTGTTTTTAAAATTACAACACACAAAACAATAACAAATTTCCTGATACTTCGGGAAAACGTTTAGGGAGTTGGTGGGGGAAAAAGGGACTAGAATTTGGTGATGAATTAGTCAAGGAGTTGATTAAAAAATGATCAGGGCTTTGACAAATTGTTTGCATGTTGGTGGGAAACCCGTCAGGAAGTTGGTGGGAAACAGTTAGGAGGTTTACGAAAAAAAACCGGGAATTTGGAAGGAAATTGTCAGGGAATCGGACGGAAAACCGTCAGGGAGTCGATGGGGGAACCGTCAAAATTGGGCAGGGAAACCGTTAGTGAGATAGTGGTGAAATTGTCAGAATTTTGTTAGAAACACCGTCAGGAAGTTGGCAGGAAACCCGTCAGGTAGTTTTAGGAGTAAACCACCGTTGGGTTTTTTGGAAGGAACATTGTCAGGAGATAGGTGGGAAAACTGACAGTGAGGGGGTGGGGTTATTTTCAGAAATTTGTTAGAAACACCGTCAGGAAGTTGGCAGGAAACCCGTCAGGTAGTTTTAGGAGTAAACCACCGTTGGGTTTTTTGGAAGGAACATTGTCAGGAGATAGGTGGGAAAACTGACAGTGAGGGGGTGGGGTTATTTTCAGAAATTTGTTAGAAACACCGTCAGGAAGTTGGCAGGAAACCCGTCAGGTAGTTTTAGGAGTAAACCACCGTTGGGTTTTTTGGAAGGAACATTGTCAGGAGATAGGTGGGAAAACTGACAGTGAGGGGGTGGGGTTATTTTCAGAAATTTGTTAGAAACACCGTCAGGAAGTTGGCAGGAAACCCGTCAGGTAGTTTTAGGAGTAAACCACCGTTGGGTTTTTTGGAAGGAACATTGTCAGGAGATAGGTGGGAAAACTGACAGTGAGGGGGTGGGGTTATTTTCAGAAATTTGTTAGAAACTCCGTCAGAGAGATGGCGGAAAACCCGTCAGGGAGTTGTTGGAGTAACCAACTGTCAGGATTTTTGGAAGGTATATGTCAGGGAATCTGTGGGAAAACTGATAGGGGGTAGTTGAAAATTGTCATGAAGTTGTTGGAAAAACCGTCAGGGAGTTGACGGGAAACCTGCCATCGAGTTGGTGGGAACACCATCAGGATTTTGAAGGGAAATCAACAAAACAGTCGGCATGAAATTTACCAGGGAGATGGTGGGAAACTCGTCTTGGAATTTGTAGGAAAATTGTCAGTGAGTTGAAAGGAGAACCGTCGTGGATTTAGCAAGAACACAGTCAGAAAGCAGGTAGGAATACTGTCAGGGTATTAAAGATAACAATGTCTAGGGATTTTTGAGAAAACCGTCAAAGAATTGATGTAGAGACCGCCAGGAAGCTAATGTGAAAAATGTGAAAATGTTGGTGGGGATGCCGTCATGGAGTTACCAGGAGAGCCGTTGGAGGTACCACATTGTAAATATTATCAACGTACAACGTGTAACCTATAAGTAATAACTAAGAAACATGCAAAGACATTATTAATGAGCATTTCATTGTTTGTTTGTCAAGGTAAATTTGATCAACACAATCGCTCTTGTTGGTACATTTTCACATTTAGATAATTAAAACGCAACGCTCTAGATCTCCTGATGAGGAAACATGTAAAATGACTCATTCGACGTTGAATGTTAGAAATACACAAGTCACGTGATCTGTTTACATGCATCGTTGTTTTTTTAAATAAAACCTTTTTTATGTTATAGAAATGTAATCGTGATTTGCTGCCATGAAATCACATTAATTGTATTTTGTAGTAATAAAAGGTATATGAATTGTTACCAGCTTTGTTGGTGTAACAAATCCAAAACCATTTTCTACATTTAAATAAAGCAAACAGACAAACAGCATTTACACAACACCAATTACAACTTAGAAATCACGTCGCTATTTACAACACGGAACTATCACGCACTGTGTATATAACTACATAGAAGGTATAAAGTAAAGACTTACCTGAGTTTCTTCCTGATCTATACCGCGAATTCTGTCCTGAAGAAAAAGAAACGAAAATCAATTATTCGTGTAACAATAAAGCAGTTCAAACATTTAAACATCACCTACATCTGGAAGGTATTGGAAATGTTACAAGAAATGCAAAAGAAATGCAAAAAAAACCAAAAAAAAAACCCACTTATATTGTATATTTTATTTATTGACATGTTCGTTTGTTGATGCAGAAAAGACCCTTTTAACTTCATACACTTTGTTAAACAAGTCTAAACGATCATTCATTTTATAAGAGAATAAATCTTCATAGTATGAAACGCTTGACAAGAAAACGAATTGTACTCAATTTAACATGAAAATGTATTCCTTTAATACTTTTCACGATAGAGTTTCCACCGATGTTGGTACAAGGACTATAGTTAGTTTGGTTTTATTTTGTTCAACGTCCTATTAACAGCTAAGGTCATTTGGTACAAGGATTAGAAACCAACAGCAATATTTGGCATTATAAACGATTTGCTAATGGGAGTGCATGTAATCTATGCACTACTGTACCTTACCAATTTTTATGGTTTCAGTCATAATTTGCAATATTTCACCTACCATGAAATGCATTGTAAGGCCCAGTCCCACTGCACTTGCGCACGAATTACTCATGAATTGCGCATAAAATTTTCTTTGTGCGTGATTCGTCAGTGATGTGCGTAAATCCCACTTGTTTCACACGTGGAGCATCAGTTTTTGTAAGTGATTGTACGCGGAGACGGGTTTGTGCGCGATCGCCGGTTTTGAACGGTTCAAAAAAAATTCCACGCACAACGTGCGCGATTATACGCAGTTTATGCGCAGTTTGTACGTAGTTTGGACGTGGAAGGTGCGTGATATGTGCGTGTTCTGTCAGTGTTCCGTCAGTGCTTGTGCGTCAGGAACTGGCTCCTAGCACGCACATCACTGACGAATCACTTACAGAACACGCACATATCACTTACAAAACACGCACAATCCACGTATGTTCCACTTACAATCACTTACCAAAATTATTAATTTTATCGGGTTTGGGCTTGTGCGCTGTTGTGCGTGGAATGTTCGTTCTTTGTCAGTGATTGTAAGTGATACATGCGCAGTTTATACTCGATTCATCGGTGATTCTGACCACGCACAACCCCAGAAAATGACCAATTTCTCTACGAACAATCACGCACAAACCAATTTTATGCGTGATTTATGCGTGATTTATGCGTCATTGGCAATGGGACTGGGCCTTAATGTCATTGAGAAAGGATTTTGTATGGATA
Organism: Mizuhopecten yessoensis; assembly: GCF_002113885.1. NCBI lineage: Eukaryota > Metazoa > Mollusca > Bivalvia > Pectinida > Pectinidae > Mizuhopecten > Mizuhopecten yessoensis. Next base: position 28,722 of record NW_018406821.1, read on the forward strand.
AATAAAACCTAAATAAATATTCTTAAAAATAATTCACATTAATTTATGTTTAATGTTAAAAATTACAATGTATCATTTACTATGCAAACAATGAAATATTCGTATGCGTACGAATATCTGACCTGTCATGAGTTTACCAATCGGATTGACAACAAAGAATGCCATGGTCCTCCTCTTCCTGGTATAATATACTGTGTTGGCAAACATACTTAGCATAGTGTTGTTGTATTTCCCCTATTGATGAAGCGCTAACAAATAATAATAATCTCACATGACGAAGCCTCGTGCTGGACAGCCATACTCGAACCCTCGAATTAATATTGCCCTGTCCAACACTAAAATCTATACCCCCCCCCCCCCCTCCAAAAAAAACACCTCGAAATAAACATGCACGTGTCAATACGCTACATTACATATGTGCATATGCTTGTATTTCATGACATGGGCGTGCATGAATACAATAATGTTTCTATCATGGTGGTGATGAACCATGAACATCAAATAAACAATCCATTTAAAGCACAATATCTCTATTAAATATCCAACAACTGTAATATTTCAGTTAATATAACTTGTAATAAGTACAGAAATAATTCATTTAACATGAACTTTTTCCAACGCTGACTTCGTTTGGCGGGTTTGCCTTGCGACAAAGGGCATGACGTCATCACTTGAGTAGGCTTTTTTCCCTATGGAAAGACAGGTTTATCTTTCGAAACACGGGCAAGTAGAGGGTTAAACAATAACTTCTGTCACCGAGAATATTACAGTTATAGCAATCGTAACAATGACAGATTTGAGGATATGCAATGTTCGTAATGCTATATACCAATATATCGATATACAATAGGGTTATCTATTTGAGGTGTCTTCTCAATGTTTTGGCACAACACATTAAGTGGAATGGGACACATTTACAATTCTATATAGTCCTTTTAGTAAACATGTGTGTAGGAATTTTGAAACTCCTTTATCTTCCAGAACATTCTTCAGCAACCATGTCATCAAATTTCTCTAAAGTACCCCATTTATACTCAAGAGTTAACTTCATGGCAAAGCTGTGTACATATCCAGTACAATCCATTTCGATGCCAAAGTAATATCAGTGTGGTCTTTCTTCCGATACAAGCAGAAGGGCTTTTTCCAATCTGAATGAAGTTTATAACCGGTACATCTGCTGATCGCTGGCTCATAAGAACATATAATAAAGAGACATAATGTAGATCTATTAAGTCTAGTCTGTACTTTAGGTGCAATGTATAATCGATTTTATAACAAAGTCTGTCCTGGTTTCGGATTAAAACCAGATGCATTGACCGAGTATTAAAAAAGCATTAACCTATATCAAGAAGAGTTTATGTTTCGCATAGATGATTGACCAAGTTAAGGGCCGCTTCAAAATGTCATTTCCCTGAAATGTCATAAGGTTGTGTCATAATGTAGGTTGTCGTAATTTAGTATATCACATTAACACATTCACTCCTAAAGTCACATTTGAACTATACCAAATCAGAGCAAATCCAATTTATATATGTAGGGACGAATGAGTTGAAATGACACCTGATCACCACCTGATGACATTTAGTATTTGCGTTACGTACGTATAACCTAGTTTAAACAGGCATCATACATACAATGTAATATTACTTCTATAGGTTCCATCCTGACTCCTCCAAGATACACTTAAAACAGAATAGTGAATGTGAGATAAGGACAATTAGGCCATTTTTTATTGGGGCCGGTAAATCGTTATCGAACAAAAAAAAGAATGTGTTTATCGATTTATTGACTCTGGATTAGCTTACATTAATAATTCATTCTTTTCACGTTCAATTTGCCGATGTACATTGACCATGTGTGAGAGTTCATGTGTTGGTATTGACGTAGGAAATGGCAGTTATGCCTTATGAATCAGCGATGTGCAATACATCTTGACTTATCCAACACCCTGTTAGGTACAGCTTAATGGTTAATCAACCTGTCTAGTCAGCTACACAACAATTTGGTTTTATTATTTTTTCTAATCCGCTAGACATCTAATTGGTAGTAAGATTAATGTATTTAATACACTATCCTGTTGGACACAGTATATTGGTAAGCTTTACCGGATTATCATTTGCCATTAAATTAACAACACAAGACTTTGTTTTTCAGAAACAATGATTGTAGGCGATTAATATTGTTCACCTGCTGATTCCTCTGGGAACCAGTGGGTGTCCTCTGTTTATTGATTAAATTTATAAAATCAAATTGATCTGCTACCCTCATAGGTCTCGGGAGTTTCATACTTGTCAATTTTTGCTTAATAAGTTATCAAAATAATGGAACTAAGTGGAGATCATACATAACATCTCGAGTCCAGGTTGCGAAATCTCGACGAGATGACATTTATAAGTTGTCACTGAGTGACCCTATCATCAGTATTCATATGAATTAATCTCGAGGACGAAGAAAATATCATATACAAACATAATCTATGCATTTCAACCTATCCGATCTTGAAAAAGACGATTTACCAAATAACCAATATCTGACTGTTAGTCTTAGTGATAAACGTTCGCGCAAGTGGGGTCGGCAATGGATCGTGTCCCCCTGCCGGGACATACCAATGCCCTTAAAGGTAGTAGTTGTCTATCCCGCTAAAACGTTCAACATTTAGGGTAATTGCAACAACTGGTTAACCCGTTGTCCGTATAATGTGACCGGATGGAACACTGTGGTGGGAGCTTTCGTCAAGGTATTTCAGTGAGATTGCACTCTTAAGTTGGCATCCGATCTGTACTATCTCAATGAAGCAGATACTCCAACATATTCTGCCTAAAGCACACATACAAGCATAAACGCGTACATTACACACGTGGGGGCACTTCCTTGAATGACATGAGCTGTTGATAGGACGTTAAACAATACATACCCAAAGCCAGATTTAACTAATACAAATGTAGGTAGACCAAATCGGTCAGAGATGATGGTGCTTTGATGTATATTGTCTAGATGCGTTGGAATAAAATGCATGAACTCAAACATTCAAATAAGGGTAGAAATAAAACGAAACATGTGTACAAAAATATTCAAAAAAGTTAACATAACACAAATAGACACACGGAGGTTTGTGGTAGTAAATATATTCACTATTCGTAGATCATAATGACATAGATTTTCTTATTTCCCTCTATCTGTAAATCAAAGTGAAGGAAGGAGAGTTGAAACGTCAAGATACATTCTGTGTAAACAAGGTCACAAGTACACAAAGTCACAAGTAATCGGACAAGGATGTGAGATGTCTGCAAAACGATTCCGATAGAAAAGCTGAGACCGAAAATTAGTTAGCTAGGGGGACATGCCTGGTAAACGTTGTGTGACGGGTATTGTCCTTAATTGTTTACATGCATGCTAATCAATTGTCTGCCTTCCAAAGTGGGAGAACCTTTGATCGGGCATGCAGTGGCTGGGAGTAGGGAAGTTTAGATGGAGCGAATGGAAAGGGCGAGGTAGTGGGTAGGAGGGTAGTGAGAGAGGGAGTAAGAGGGGAAGATAGAGGAGGAAGAAGATATTTAGAAAGGGAGACGGGGCGGAGCGGGGGAAAAGAATGAGGGAAGGGGTAAATGAGAGCGGAAGAGATCGGGGAGTTCGAGAGAAGGAAGGGCTACTCTACATATAATCAAACTAATTTGTCTGCAAGTCTGCAAGACGATGCTAAAGGTCACAGACCTATCAGACACGGTAATGATTGGCAACCAAGGATCGAAGGAAATGATAAAGTTATCGTCCTCCAAGGTCCTATATCACAAACCAGGACTCAGGCATGGCATGTGTATTACCCTCTCGCAATTAAAGGAGCATATCCGGACTTTGTTTATCATTAACATGTGTGTCCAGGCAAGAAATCCGGAGTCATTAAGTACCACCTTGAGCAGACCCTAGATATTTTGTTTGTCCCAATTCTTTTAAGAATCATATGCAATTGTCATTCAGATGCATGTTTATGTATGAAACGTGGCCTCGTTGACAGGCTGGTAATCAGGAGGTAGTATTGCAGCGTACCGTTACAGCTTCTTTGTGACCGCGTGTTCGCCCTTGACGATTATGGCATTACGTACGATATTAAGAATGCTTATTTTGAAATGCCAACTTTTCCCGTTCATGAAATCTTATTGGTATTACTTTCGCTTAGAGTTATTTTTTTGAGACATGTTCAAAACACGGCTCTTGCGTAGAGAATGAACGCGATATTCATTGATCAGTCTAAACTCATTTCTGTCCTGCACTCAATTCCACGTGACGTTTCCAAATGAGAAAAATTACCCCGATAACGCAATATGGAAACTGTCGTGATAGGCTGAAAGCTTGAATATATATATATATATATGTAATTGGAATCTTAAACAATTTATTTAACTTATAATTAAGAAAAGAAGATATTATTTTTGTTTCGCAAATTTCACTGACCGGTTTGTTTTTGTTTTAATGGTTTATGAGCTTATTGCAGTGAAATTCTACCTTCGGGGTTCCCAAACTGGCCGGTAAATTACCCGGAAAGCCGATTTGAAAATCCCTCTGATGAACTGTTTCTATCCCACACCCTAGTGACATGAAGTAGAGTATATTGTTATGTAGAGATCAGGAATTCTACACCCTAGTGACATGAACTAGAGTAATATTGTTATGTATAGATCAGGACTTCTATGACAACAACACAACTACCATAATACTTCATACAAAAAATGTTTACTTAGTTTGTGAAACTTTGCAGAAAATAATCGGGATGATTTTAAAAAGATCATATTTCTAACACACAAAAACAATATTTTCTTTAATTCAGAAATTCAGATTCAACTGCTTACAATACACGCTATCTTCATTCGAATTACAGTGCAGAATAGAAATTTCTGTTAAGACCATCGCAGTTGTCTCGCTTAAACTATGGGAAGGGAAACTTTGGCGATCGATTTGTGTGTGTGCATGCAATACTGTGCTTTGCAGTATAAATATCCTGTTGCTTGAAGGTATATACCATAGATGAGTTTTGGCATGCTATGCTAGTGGACTGTAGACTTTGATTCACCAAGGTTGTACATTTGTATATATATATCGTTGTTAGAAATACTGAATCTTTATGATACGACAAAATCTATGGTTGACGAAGATTTCCTTTAAGTGATACACAGCTACTGTCCAGGTAGAGTTGTCCTGATATGTGAAGCCACAATTGTAAATAAGCATTGATTTCGGTTTGAATACAAAAATTGTAAGTAAAACCTATTCAAATTCCGTGGAATCCGTCTGATTCGGAAAAAGCAAATTGTTCAATTTGCAAAAAAAATGTTAAAATAAACTCGATATAGTTGATATAAACGCCTTACAAACACATCAGGTTAGGTCCAAACATAGTCATGTAACAAACTCGCAGGACCCTGTGATCGAAATTATAATACATGGTTTTTATTAAATACATTCACACTAGCTTTTTGTTCATTTGTGAGGTACATGTACATAAACAAACTCGCAAGCCCCTGCGATCGACAATAGGATTTATGGTTTTAAGCAATAATACATTCACATTAGCTACATTATTCGCCTCAGAGGTACATGTAACTGGGGTTCATACTACATCCGCCGCTAAACACCACTATAGCGAGAGGGTATCGGACGTACGATCTACTGCAAAATCACTAACTTTCGTGGGGTTTTCAATTTCGTTGATTTCGTGGGTACTCCTCATCTACGAATTCATAGGTCAAAAAGGTAATTACAAGTTTGGCATAAAGCAATTTACTTTTTGATTGATTTAAAGTTGTTTCAGAGACATAACGTAAGTAATTAAAATGCCAAAGCTATTTATTGACTCTCCGATATATTCATGGGTGGAATTTTGTAAAAGAAAACAGCATACCGCAACGCGTATATTTAAAGTAGCATTCACGCCGGCTAGTTGCACATTTTAACGGTTACATACTTTATCATTCGTTCGAATTAGGTCTTGATTCAATTTGGAATCGCACGTTATCATGGAAATTGATTTAATTGAATTCCTGATAAATATTTTTATGGGGAGGCGTTGATCGTTTTATAGGAAGTATTATCCGCGTATCATTGAAGCCGAGACCTAAACGCGGCCTGGTGTTCAAGTTAACACGGTTCGTCCCTAGCGCCGCATCCTCTCGGATCTTCCATCAAATGGATCGATGATAATCAAATGAGGCGGTACCACTCTTAACCAAAGCTCGCACGCGCACACACACATATATATATATACAAATATATATGTAATGTTTAGGACTCAAATCATATATCAATGTTATATTCATTCCACTTTTTATCAAAGCACATTTCAATATGTTAATATAATTTTTTATTTCCATCTGCGATGCTGTTCAATATCGAAAATGACGTGCTACATACATCACGTGTCGGACATAGCTGGCAGAGAGAAAGTCTCCGGAGACCGTTTCCGACATCCCTCCATCCAAATCGCATCCATCTTACTATGTGTGGTTCTCTAGGTTGGTTTTATTTAAAATGTTTCTAATGACCGTTATTTTAAGAATTTACGATGTGTGATTAAGCTTAATCTTCCGTTTATACTTAGATCTGACGAAGTTTTGATTACCCAAGCCTGGGAAACATAATATGCAGCACAATGCAATAATCTAGCGGCATCCCTTGGGCTTTCTTATCCTTAGCCCTGTCCTAACAAAAGAGTTACTTCCCTTGGGCCAGCCCGTTATTGGGTAAGCGACACAGACGTACATTACTGCGTGTAAGCTATCTGATAAGACTGATTGAGCGCCAGTTTTATGACGTAGACAATTTTATTATGCATACCACGTGACTTCCGTTTTAATACGGTAGTATCACCGAGGTTCAGTTGAGGGAGTCGATCGGGATGTATTTGTCTAGATGTCCGGATGTCATATATCTATTATTTCATTTAGATATCTCGAGGGGCGTTTTACTTGCATGTTTTACAACATAAAACCCCACACTTAACCAACTTTGTTGTAATATACGGTTACAGGTGAAAAAAGCGCAATAATTGACAACTACTATACCGAAAGGAAATGCAATTTATTGTGTAATTTAAAATATAATGTTTAAATAAAGCGCATACACCGTAATACAATATAAACTGTTTGTTATGTTGTAGAAATATTCATATCCTAGTTTTATCTTTATAAACTTAGATCTTTTATATTATATACGCGTCATTTCTCCAGTTTCCCATAGGAAAGGCATTGCTACATGTATCAATATAAAACTTCCCTCTTACAACATTTCTTTGTAGATTAACTTTAAATCTGTTTAAAAGCCGAGGAAACAAAACAAAACACACCCAAACAACAGATCAACAGATAATGATAACATACGCTTGTTCTCCATCATTTCTGATCTTAAGCCAATCAACTCAGCGTGCTTTAGTAGGTCAACATGACTGTGAAATAACAGAACAAATGACGCGAGTTTCTGACAAATCACCAAAGCTGTGTGTCCATTGCTGTCTATCATACTCTCCAAGTAGCTTGTACTTTATACAGACTAACGGATCGCCAGCTACAGGGAGTGTTCCCGAGGTAGTGGTTCTCCCTGACGGCGACAGAGCTCCAATGGGAAAATGTCCATTACATCCAGTGAAGTACTACATTTCGATGGCCCGGCGGACGTAGAAGTTTAAAGCCGTAATAGTCTCAGTAATACAAGAGGAGCCGTTGATTATTGCTTATGTGTACTTTTAGCCCAGACGCCATTGGTGTTATGCACCGTATACGTGCGGATACTGGCCACACTTGATACTTAACATACGGATAAATTGTGATAAATATCAGCTGTCGTCAGGTGACAACTATGTTTACAACAAATACACACGTCATATTTTAATATATTACCTCTTGCATTATCAACGGTTGTGATGTGTACATGTTTTGTCTCGATGGAACACCGCGGGAAGTTGGCCCGCTAGATTCAAGCAACATGCAGCACTTTCTGATGACAGAACGACCGTTTTATATTATTTAGAGGTCTTTCTGCATTTCTGCTGGTTTGAAGATAAACATATACATAAATGTTTGCATATATAAATGATATCCATGCAGCACTATTCTAAGAACAAAGAAAGACGACAATTGCATTAAAATATCAAGAAGCTAGCTTTAGTCTAAACTGGCAACAGTAAACTTAGCGTTATTTTGTTTACCAATTTTGTATACATTGTGACGTCACGTTACTATTGTAGTTTATTGATCTTTTTTGTTATAAATGTTAATGCATTTATTGTACGACAATTTGAAGAATGATCATGTCTTTAAATGACGACAAAATGACCTGTTGACATTGTTTAGTGCATAGTTTAAATAAAATGCTATGACAAGCATTGGTGTTTCCCCTAAGCTACTGTGTTATACTAATAAACAAACATCCGTATCAGGTTGGTAAGATTTAGTTTGTGTTTCACGAACAACTACTTTCTATTCTAGGAATACCGCTCTCATTTCACACGTATCCTTGTGAATGTCGCTTACACAATCCAAACTCATTTCTTCCGGAGGATTTTTTCTTTTCTTACCGTGACTGACGCAATTACGCAGACACCTGCCTTTACAACTAGTAGGGTAGGATTCTAGGGTGAGGATTGTAGTAACGTCAGTTCGATCACCTAACGTAAATATAAACATGTTGTGTGTCACTGACATGACTCGACTAGGGTTTTCCCGTGTTCCTAATTTATTTGTTCTTTACAAAATAATTGAATTTTCTACGGATTACCTACCGAAGAAAGACAGAAAGATAGACGAACAACATATGTCGACGGAAAACTATTTATAGAACCGCTCCTTAATGAAAGTCTGTTTAAGTTACAGTAAACATGTTGGACACTAGCGAAATGGTATAAATGTCAGAAACATTTTATTCACATTTGTCTGATCTAAAACCTACACCAGCATTACACTTCAACCTTGAAAATCCATCATAATTAAGCTCACACCTGTTTAAATTGATCAACGAAACATTTCAGTCAGGATATCTCACATGGAAAAGGAGCTGCTGATTGTTTTGGTGTTTATGGCCATGATTGGTTCGACTTTTGAGTTGTTTTTGTGATGCTGTTATTTTTTAATCGTATATAGTTCCAATTAAGTACAGATACCTTGTCACAATACTGTATATTTTATCTCCTGGAAATTCAAACTTCAACACAAGAATACACGGACATGTCATAAGTACCGACCTTGAGAGAACGCTCGAAAACAAAGGACACGAACGAATAGACCATATGGCAGACCCTCCCCCGTCCCCCTGCATGGCCATTGGCGTGATCAATAATCCTTTTTTTGATAACTTGAATCCATATTGAACCTGAATTTTGAAGAATTGATTATTCATGACGTCATGAAAAATAGCTTTACCCCGAAAGGTCAACGTAATTCCGCCTTACTTTGAATATTTCTGACGTCACCGATTCAGAGCAGAGATACCCAAAATTTGAAGAAAACACTCAAAAATGTCTTAAAATCGTCGTTTCGTTCGGTGGTTTTGGTTGATATGAATTAGAGTGAGGATAACCCTACTGTATATTGGAATTTGCGGCGGTATATCGTGATTATACTGTCGCAAATATCCGTTTTACTGTCTTTGCTCCGCGGGATAACAACTCAATTTGCGACAGTATAATCACGATATACCGCCGCAAGTTTCAAAATACAGTAGGGTTATCCAATAAATCACATATATGTTGCGTGGTATACATATATATTGTTGTAATCAGCGTCGAGACTAGCAACAACTTTGAATTATTTCTTAAACATCTATCTTTCCGCAAATATATGCCATTGCATAGAATTATCATGATATAACTGGTCTAAATGAAGATGACATTTATATCAGCTATGAACATTCATAGACACGTTGTTGGCATCGTCACTTTTATGACGCCATAAATTATATTCAATACTCCAGACCCTTCATGGAGAATGTAAGATTTAGTAATTAAACAAGCGAACACAATCATACATTTATTTCAACTAAAAGCTTAATTTTGATAAATTTATCATGTTTTCTACGAGATATACATATTTCAAAATTTTGGCATTGTAAATATGGAACTTGTTTCAGCTGTTTTTGGAGTCGTTATGAATGCCAAATGCCAAATGTTTAAATAATAAAATGCGTAAGATTGTACTTCTCCGGGGCATAACAACCCATATATGCAAACACACAGTTGCGAACACATCGTGCCGGAAAAAGGAAAGAAAAAAGAGAGGGGCGGGGGAAATCAGAATATCACATCTCAGTCAACCTGTTGTAGATTTCAACTGATTTCAAACACATTGCTAAGAGTGAATTGTAAATTTTACGTGTAATTAAAATAAAATCGTAAATGGTTTCAAAACATTGTCCATAAGCCAAGGTAGTTGTTTCAAAAGTAAGTCACTTTTTGGAAATTGTTATATTTAGTCATTTTTTTGCATATAATTTGCACAGATTTGTGCAGAATGAGAAGATACTTCATAGTACAAAACTTCAGGTTCCTGTTGTAATCAGATTTTTAGTCTTTGCAATCAAAAACTGTCAACATTTTGAACAACTAGCCCCAGGTTTGTATGTATTCTGCAACAGCTTCAGGCGACGGAGTAATTCCATTTTTGTCCATTGTTTGTACGTAGGCTACCTTCGTCCCGAACTGGTTTCTGATTGGATTACATTTTCAAACAAAGTTTGAATTCGGTTAAAATCGTTTTATTTTTGTCTCTGAGATATAAGACTCAATTTGGACCCCTCCCTTTGCCTGTATGCCGGTCTCAACTGCCACTACAAAGAGATCTTTCTACGAGGCGTGTAAAAACGTACCTACGGAATACTACCTGCATGATCACACAGAGAATGTCAGGACTAGGTCTTCTGAATATTTACAGGGAAAGGGAGATTAGGTCTGAGGATGTTTTTGACTTTTTTAGTAGAAGAAAAGAACGTGGGTGGTCTTTGATCTTTCAGCAATGACAGTTTGCTTTTTTCCTGAACGCATCTGTCAAATGACGAACGCGGTATGCTTAGTACATGTACATGCACATACTTGAACATTTATCCTGAATAGCATGTAACACATCCCTAGTGTTTTTGCAGTTGCATTCTTTTCAATGGACATCATATCTGCACTGGCAAGAAAGTATATAAAGTTATCCTCTTTCAAAACGGTACTTATTTTCTCTATGTTAATGGAAAAAAAACCTGAACGTGATAGAGCAATTTCACAAAGACAGTAAACCTCACACCAACGGCAAGTTAATACGAAATGTTGCAGTATGAAGTGATCCAGAATGGCTTATGAAACTGGTTACACGATCATCTTTTCTATCAAATATATATCATGAATGATAGCGAAACAGCCAGAAACCGGCATGTTCCATAACAATCAGCAAATGCCNCCCCCCCCGCAAACCTGGCCCCCTACCAGGACTTTGTTCTGGACCCACTAGGGGCCATGAGCGGCTCCCAGACCCCTCGTCGATTATTTTGCGTATGCATCATTTTCTTTTATATACGCCCCTGCTTCTATATCACTCATTTTAGCAATACCAAATCTAATACGTTGTCAGAATAACAATGAGCTAAATTTTACTGGAGTGGTCTGGTTACGCAGGCGGCCGGGGTTCGATTCCCCGACCGGACGTGTCCGACCAAGTGTGTTTTCTCCGTGTACTCCGGTTTCCTCCACGCGCGCTTACATGCGGCCAACACGAATGATTAATACATAAGTTAAAATGTTCATTGTAAAGTATATACAGTTTACAGATATCTATATAATTATTACACTGACATAGTAAGCCACCGGACTGATGTAGTGTAACTTGGTGTTGTTTCCATAGTGCGCTATTTACAGATAGTTAACACAAATAGTCATATGAATGGACGATTGTCTATACAATACCAAAGGATTCATTCGGTCACGCCTCAGAATCAAGCAGATTACTTACGGAATCTGATCATTTTCGTGTCGGATTAGCCTGTGCACTGCTAGACGATGTTGTGTCTGCGTTTAATTTCCGATGACTGGAGTGGTCAAATAAGACATACTCAACTCTCAAGCATCAGTGAAATAACAAAAAAATAAAAAAAATAAAAAATGTTCGTGTAGTTAAGGAAATGCGTCCACGGGTATTATTTGTTAAACATTGATTTGTGTTAGGCGGGGTGTGGCTTTAAAAACGATACCGCCATTTAGAAACGAAGACTATTCAAGGATCTATTTATGAAATATGTATTTTTTAAAAAGCCGGTATTTCTTATTTTATTTTTACAATCGAAATTAGGCTTGCTAGTTTTGCCGTTGTATCGAAGGTAATTAAGAGAGAATGTTGATATGTTTTAGGCGTGAAGAACATGCTATTTTTTTTAGTTTAGACGAAAGTAACGTTAACTATGAATGAAATGAAGCAATGTATATGCTATCTCAAACTAAGTAGCTTCTCCTAACATTGCTAAAATTGTAATGTATTTATATAATTACCAAGATGTTCGAATACATATACAATGTCAATGTATAATAGAATGGAAATTCTGCGCACGCAATTTTAGTTTGTACAAGATGCTCCAGATTAGATTTAAATTGATTTACATGTACTGAGTCTTTGGGCTCAAGGAATTGGCCGTAGATGCTATCACAGAATGATTTAGGTATTTGCTAATTATACCAAATACATATGCAAGACCACACACTTGTGTTTTTCAAACGAATCAGAAAGCAAAAGTTTGTTTGCGCGGACGAATATATTCACGAGTGCGCGGAGCGCACGAGTAAATATATATGTCCGCGCAATAAGTGAGTGCTTTCTGATTCGTTAGAAAAACACAAGTGTGTGGTCTTACTTTTATCACATACCTTCCGTGTTTGGTAGTGATCGATACAAAGATTTTATAAATTTTGATATTTTTTGCAAATACCGGAAACTTTTCAGTTCGCCATGACATGGGGATTCCCATAAAAAGTAGTTCCGGTTAGTAGGTAAATACAACATTCCGTATTGCACATGTGTAATACAGAACATTGTATTTCATGGTCTGAAAATTGCTTGTATTACTATAACAAGATTCAACAGGTATGTGATAAAACTTTATATTTTAATTCATATTTATCGAATAGTATATTTCCAACATTTCTATATTTCCCGTTTCGTTCCTGCTATGCTACTGCATCTTGTTAAAAGAAATTTCATAATCGTTCATTTGCTCTGGAAACCATTTTTTTAATTCTTTATTTATTTAATGAGGATTGCATACAGCCCGGAGGCTACAAGATGCTTTCCACAGCATATAACAAAACAATACAGTATGAACAATGACAAAATATGACACAGATATGAAACAGATGACATCCATTCACACACTTTCACTCAGACACCCACACAATAACAGAAAGGAAAGGAGAAGAGAAAAGAAAAAAGATAGAAAAAACGGAGATATTTAGAATCTGTTGTACTTTGTAATAAATTCGAATACAAGATCAAAAATAATTTTGTTTGAAGCTTCGTTAATTGTATCAGAACCATGTAAGAGTATCTTCACAAGAACAGCAGGCATCAACTCTACAAAAAGGTCTGGATTGACTTTTGGAGCAAATTCATTACATATGTAGCTGCTTGGAGCATGTTTTCAAAGATAATGTTACATTTTGGACAAATTAAGAAGAAATGCTTTTTATCTTCGGAAGAATTCGAACAGATATCACAGAATTGATTTGGAGTTAATTCATAGGAAAACCTCTGTTTGTTCAGTGCACTGGAAACCATTTGCAAAGGAAAATCTGTTAAGATGCACATGAAATGATGGACGAAACAGTGGCTGTATATGTGTAGTTTTGCTTCATACTCTGAGCTATTTACCGACCGCACAATTGATAGCAGTTTACGACATCTCCGACTTTAAATGGTTACACGTTTGTCCAATGAACGCTTGTTATTGTGTAACAGGGAAAAGTTCGGCTCAGGACCGGTGTCCATAAACGTGGATCCGGAACTTGAAAGGGAAAACGATAGGGTGCACAAAATTGATACATATATTTCATTGATCACCGCTAAATAGTACAGTAAATATTTTCCCCATAAGCAAAGTAATTTAACCGCTAGATGCAATGATTTAATATATATCCCATGAACCTTCCACGGAACAGTTTAATGAACACCCATATGATTTGACAGGTATAAATTGATTTACGATTCTCACTCGGGGCGTAACAAAGGAACTTTAGTTTTTTTACGAGATCGTACTAATCAAGACGGGAAGAACTACATCATATAAATTGATACATGCCTGAGTATTGGCACTCTTTTGAAGCTTTGACTTTGATGAGAATAGAAAACATAGCTAAAATATCTAATTTAATTCTCATTTATTTGTCATAGAAGATGCATCTTGTTGATTGAGTTAGCACTTGCGCTCGCGGACATGGCTGTGTGTATTCCCAATGTCAATTAAACATATCACCCAGTGCAAGTTAGTTTCCCAGAGTTTAAATCAATTGATAACTAATTAAATCAACTGGGAGTTCAGCCAGACTGCAGCTGTGTAACGCACACTGATGATAATTTATATACTTTTAAAGAAAACGAAAACCGGAAATGTGTAATCAATATATATTATTAGATAATACAAATAATTTTAAACAGCTCTTGTCTTCTTTGAAATTAAAATAGGTTTATTTTATTTTTGTAATTGATCAGAATTGCAAAATTAATTTCAGATGACATATCTAGTGACACCGTATGAAATAACACGTTATACCTTACACAATTGTCTTTCTTCAAAATTGGAGCCTATTTTGAGATACACTTGATATCATGCTAAATAAACTAACATCTAAAGCAACGCCTTATTTAGACATTGCGCTTTATTGTAAAAAAAAGCTATTCCTATTACAATAATTCTATGTAGCCCAAAGAAGCAGTATTGTTTGCCCCCCCC